>NC_057805.1:290568684-290839983 GCF_018294505.1 Triticum aestivum
CCGCGCCTCCCCCTACCGGCATCTCAAACCTCCGCCGCCACAACCACAACTCCAACCACTTCTACGTTCTACTCGGATCCAGTTAGGTAACCCATTGATCTCTATCATGGCCCAGGCCTGATTGCTTAAATGGAGCGTGTGAAACATCCTCATGCCTCCAAATCCCCACTGCCAGGAGCTAATGGCGGTCCATGGCGCGAGGGCCGCTGTGCGTGTTAACACGGAGGAACACCTCGCCTTCGCCGCCGACATGGTGCAGGCTCTAGCCCAGATGAAGTGCCCCAGCGACTACCCCCCCCCCCCAGGACCTAACAGGTGACATCTAACCAGCTAAATCTTACCAATACCACTTGCAACGGCTATGATTTGTACGGTTGATGTATTAAGCATGTTCGTGCCTTGTTTATTTCAGTACTACACACTGTGTGATGTTCAAAGATTACCGTGTCCGTCTCAATTTCACCAATACCAGCAACAAACTTACAATACATGACTCATGACATCACTAGAGATGCTGCCCATTTGCTATTTTTAGTGGATGCTAACCCTGTTCTACTTAACATGCCTCTCCATGTACTTACGCAGGGTCAGAACGGCTGATGCTATTGTTTGCCGTCGAGGTTAGCTGCATCCAATGTCTTACAGTATTTCACATCATTTGTGCAATTGCAGTTTAATTTCTACCATTTACTGGTTGCCTGTAGGTACACATGTCATTGGCTCTGATCCACGCTTTGACCCGGAGGAACCGCTTGCCTCTGCCGTCACTGACTTTGGGAGGGCTCTGGCCAAGAGGATGTGCCCCGGCAGCTACCTCTCAGAACTTACTAGTATGTACTCACCAGTTCAATCTTACCAATACCAGTTGCAATTAATGGCTATGTTCTGTACGGTCGATGTATTAAGCATGTTCTAGTAAACATACCTAACACATTTTAGCTACTTTCCCTACCTTTTTATAGATATCTGGGCCATTCTCTGCTCTGGCAGCACCTACCTTGTGATGTTTAACTATGCCAATTGCATTTTTATCAGTACCGGTTTCAATGGCTATCAATCCCGTTGCAATTAACAGTTTAATCCATTTTTAAACAGTTGTATTTCAATGGCTACAAACTTAGAAAACATGACTTAGGATGTTGTTAAGCCTGTTGCAATTAACAGTTGTATCCATTTTTTAATTTGTCCATTTGCTACCATGCTACTCTCCACAATGAAGATATACCAGAGATGATGCCCATTTGCTATTTTTGGTGGAGGCTAACCCTGTTGTACTTAACATGCCTGTCCATGTACTTACGCAGGGTCATAACAGCCGATGTTGTTGTTTGCCTTCGAGGTTAGCTGCATCCCGTGTCTTATAGTATTTCACATCATTTGTGCAATTGTAGTTTAACTTCTACCATTTACTGGTTGCCTGTAGGTACACATGTCAGTGGCACTGATCCACACTTCGACCCGGAGGAACAGCTCGCCTCCGTAACCGCTGACTTTGGGTGGGCTCTGGCCAAGATGAAGTGCCCCAGTAACTACTTCTTAGGACTTACCAAGTATGTACTCACCAGTTCAATCTTACCAATACCAGTTGCAATTAAAGCTATGTTTTGTATGGTCGATGTATTAAGCATGTTGTCGTAAACATGCCTAACATGTTTTAGCTATTTTCCTTACCTTTTTATATACAACTGGGCCATTATCTGCTCTGGCAGCACCTGCCTTGTGATGTTTAACTCTGTCAATTGCATTTTTATCTGTACCGGTTTTAATGGCCATTAAACCTGTTGCAATTAAAAGTTCTATCCATTTTTAAAGAGTTGTATTTCAATGGCTACAAACTTAGAAAACATGAATTAGGATGTTGTTAAGCCTGTTGCAATTAACAGGTGTATCCATTTTTTAATCCGTCCCTTTGCTACCGTGCTACTCTTTCGCAATGAAGATATCACTACATATGTTGTCGTTTTCTTACCATTTGCTATTTTTGGTGGATGTTAACCCTGTTATAGTTAACATTGGCTTTCCATGTACTTTACACAAGGCTACAATGGGCGATGCTGTTGTTTGCCGTCGAGGTTAGCTGCATCCCATGTCTTATACACCATCTATTCCTAAATATAAGTATTTTTAGAGTTTCCAATATAGACTACATAAGGAGCAAAATGAGTGAATCTAGATTCTAATCTAAACTATATCTATAATTCTATATACATCCGTATGTAGTTCATATTGAAATCTCAAAAAAAAAACTTGTACTTACGAACATAGGTGGTTGTATTTTACATCATTTGTGCAATCTCAGTTTATCTTCTAACATTTATTGGTTGCTTGTATGTACATATATGAGCAGTACTGATCCACACTTCGACCCCTTTTGCATATGGGGCAATGAGATATTCATGAACAAGCATCAAGTGAGGAAACTAAGAAAGATTGTTAGGCGAAAGAAACGGGTGATTGGAATTAAGCTCTTTATTTACACTTTGTCCAAGACAAAAGTGAACTTTAGGATGGTAAGTAATGTGTTGCCTTTTCCGCCTGCCCACAACAAGTTACTCTATTAGACCTCAGTATCTGATATTTTTCTCTTTGCAGTGGTTTCCGAAGCTATTTACTGATGATTACCTTGCAAACTACATGACCGGAGTGGAGGCAACTAAGGTTAAAGTATATAATTCATGCTACCATGATAATGCTCTAGAAGTCTTCCTGAAGGTGGTGAAGGATGGGTGGGTGATCGTCACAAGGGTTTGGACAAAAGCGGTTCGTGCCTATGGCATGCAGGAAGGCACATTATGGGCATTCCGCTTCTTCAACACCATCGGCAGTAGAAATGTTTTACACTTGTATCTTCACCTTTACCGCCTTTACATATTGTGGTTCATCATAGTTAATTGATGTCTAATCCTGTAATTACTGAACATATTGTACAGGCAATTTTATTTATGGATTCGTTGTTGAACCATTATGCTGAGAATTTCAATTGCACCTTTCATATTTCAAAATTTGCAATTCAAATAATAAATTACAGGCAAAAATAAAAACATACATGAGCTAATAAATAATGTGCACATGGCTAGAAAGAAAACAACGTGAGCGATGTAAAAAGAGAACAGACGGTCATGGAACTTTGCAAACAGTTCTGGCAGTAAAAGCGCTTGTGATGGATAGCCCAATACCACACAGTTTTCTTCATCGAATCGTGTGTGATGTAGTTGATAAAAGCAAACAGTTAACCAAGGCAGAGCGTGTGTGATAGTTACACGTTTCACACACGAGCCTATACATAAAACTGTGTGGGATGTACATACGAACGGAAACGTTTTCCCTGGATTAACTGTGGGATGTACATAAGAACGGAATTGTATTCCTTCGATTGAATGTGTGTGATATACATATGAATGGAAATGTTTTTCTAGGATTCACCGTGTGGGATGTACATACGAATGGAAATGATTGGGTTTTGATGCCTCGCCCGATCGCACACGAGCTCATTTTTCCCCAGCCTGTCTCCCGGGAGGGCCTATCCCCGAGGATTTCTGGGTCGTGTGGGAAGGACCCCCCTATCGCCCACACTAACTTGGCGACAGTTCCAAATGTCGTCGCGGAAAGGGGTTAAAAACTGTTTGTATAGCACCTCGCTGTACCAGTGATGCTAAGAGGGTTATTCTCAGGATGAGTGTTTATTCATTCACCATCGCACGAGAAAAGGGCGGTAATAGGGATGCTGTCAGGACCGGTTTTTCGGGATATTAATTTCCCAGAAAATGGCCTTTGTGCTCACTAGCCCCAGGATTACTGTTAGCTGATGAGGCACCAACTTGATACAAGAATTCCAAGCAAAGTACAAAATATGTAGTACAAGACCATTGTGGCCTATGAGTACAACACTTGGTTTCTAGAGATCGATGGCGGAAGCGGTTTGTGGTTCATCTGCGTCTATGGGACTCCATTTCCCACAAGAATAGCTGACCAGGATAACTCCTATCTCCGCGAGGCTGCTATCACCTTTACATGGGTTCCGGGGTTGTCGTCGTAACGCTCTTCTCCACGCAAGAAATCTGGCCAAGACAATAGCCAGGGACAAGCCAGTGAGTACGTTTGAATGTACTCGCAAACATCAAGAACACGAGTATAATATAACAAGGGGTAATCATGCTCTGGAACATTTTATGATCATAACGTCTGTCACGAAATAAACGAAATCCGTGATGCATGCATGCAGGTAAAATATGAACATGCAATACGGGAGTAGGAATAGAATGCACTGATCGAGTGTCTGAAATGACTCTTCGAAAGGGTGCAAATAAATTAACAATGCCGCAGTCGGGCGTCTGAGCGACACCACATAAAGGGCTTATAAAGAATAATTAAATAACAAGCATGCCGCAGTCGGGCGTCTGAGCGACACCACATAAAGGGCTTATAAAGAATAATTAAATAACAAGCATGCCGCAGTCGGGCGTCTGAGCGACACCACATAAAGGGCTTATAAATAATAATTAAATAACAAGCATGCCGCAGTCAGGCGTCTGAGCGACACCACATAAAGGGCTTATAAAGAATAATTACAGTGAATATCCAGGAGGTAGAACCGTCCCAGGGATACTCAATAATTCAAATAAAGTAAACGGTTAGTCCATAATAATAATAGTCATAAACCTCATATGTCATAGGTCAAAATCAAAGTTCTAGTCCAGCCGTTTCTCCACCCGAAGACCGTCACTAGACCCATCTCAGACTGTAGTCCTTACCCATGGACCTGGCTATCCGAATAGGTTTAACCTCTGCAGAGGGTGTACTCTTTACCCATGAGTAACGTATTTATTTAGTCCATCGGGACTAATTCCGCCTATGGCCTTTTAATTGAAAACACGCCTGACCTGCACACACCAGCTTAACTTACCGGTGTCTGGAATCACCCACGACACCTGTCAAGCAAAACTCTAAGCGGGGTGGCTACAACCTCGATGTAGCATGGGATCAAATTTATATGGCGCGCTCTAAGGGGTGCCCCCCTCTCGGTCCCAACCGGAAACACCCATGGCCCCGGACCAGGTGGCATGCCTACCGGATGCATCCGGTATCTTCCACCATGGCCTCTCTGTACGGTGTGTGCTTTGGTAAGGGGTTGACAACTTACTGAATCGTACCCTACCTACGGCAGGGACAAGTGGTAGTACAAAACAAATAGGGGAAGTTACTGAACAAGACTCGACCTACGGCCGACTTAGGAGGTCCAAGTATTCTCCGAATGATTTAGCATAACCAATATATATTTCCAGACAGAATCACCGCTCATTAAACCTCGTCATGCCATACCGGACACACTCGTCTCGACGAGGAACTAGGGACAAGCTCGTGTCTACCCAAGACCACGACTTCCCCGTCTTCCTGCCGGTATGCATGAAAAGCTCGCGAGGATGATCACTATCACCAACATATCCATTTCTAACAGTAAAGCATCTCCAATATGCACTCATGCGTGTGACTTTATCGTTACATAAAAATAACGTATGCTCCAAGTCAAAGTGGTGTAGTAACCGTATCAAAACACCTCACAAAAATATTATGCCAGAGTTCAGAATGCTTGCCTTCAAGAGTATGCAAGGGGGTGCACTTTTTGAAAGTTTTCTTCTCTCTCCATTTCCTAATTTGATAGAATATTCAAATAACAAATACTTCAAAAACAGTACAAAAAGTTGTCCCAAATATTTTTGGATTAAATCTTAAAATAAACTAGATGAACTTTGAGAGAGGTAGGAAAAAGAATCAACTCATTTGGAGTTTTATTTTAAAAGATATAGCCAGTCAAAGTTTGGTCAAAGTTCTGTTTTTAATAAAACTAGAAAAGGAAAACGTTTCGGGGGAGAATACGCTTTCGAAGCAGAGGAGATGTACTCAGGAGGTTACGCGACCACTTAAACACGTGGTGGCGGGGTTGGGTCACTGACAGTGGGTCCAGCGGGCCCACTGGTCAGGTTTGACCAGTCGCCACTCCCTCCTCTTCCTCTGCCCGAACGGAGGCGGGACTCCAGCGATCGACGCCAGCGAACGACGTCTCCTCGAGGGTATCCGAGGGCAGGGATGGACCGGCCAGACCAGGGTGGTCCTCCCGGTGCTCGCTGGGTCGTCGGGCGTTGGAAGGAGTCGCCGGCGGCGAGCTCGGCGGCGGAGGAGGTTTCCGGTGGTTTGGGGGTTTCAGGCTACGGTGGTCCTTGGTCGAGTTTGAGAGGCTGGGCGGCTCCGTGAGGTCGAGGGGAGTGGGATGGTGGTGCTAGATGAGCTGGGGAGGCTTTGCTGGCGACTAGCGGGAGGCGGTGGCCGAACCTGCCGGAGGTGGGGGAGATGGCCTCTTACGGTCAATCCGCGGCTAGGGGAGCACTAGGGGAGAGGCCTGAGGTCGCCTGAGCGCTCGGAGGGGCTCGAGCCCTCCTTTTATAGGCGTTCGAGGCTGGTCCCGTGGCGGCCGTGGATAAGAACACCGGCGACCATCGTTCTGTAGCCGCAGGGCGACGTGGCGGCGACGAGCGCGTGTCGACGGGATCCAGGATAAGCTCGAGCTGCTCCAAGGGGCAGCTGGCGCGCACGGGTGGCTTGGGCGGCGCCGTCCCTGGCAGGAGCTCACTGCCGACGTCGGCGTGCCGCCAAGGGAGCCCTGACGGCGGCGATGTAGGGCGCCAAGGGTGACTTGGAGGGATCTGGCGAGTGGGCGAGGGCAGGGCGTGGCTCTGCAGGCGAGCAAGGGCCAAGGGCGGGACGCGGCGAGGGCGGCAGTGCGACGCGGCGGCTCGATGCGCGCGCGTGCAAAACGTGCGCTCTGGGCGCGCCCAGAGCACGCACGGGACATGCTCGACAAAATGCCAGGGCAGCCTAGAGTGCTAGAGGGAGGCTGGCAATTAACATGACTAGGTTAGGAGTAGCTAGGATCTTAGTGGACAAGGTTGCTGGGTCAGTGGATCAAGTACACAGTGCAAACTAAAACTCATGTCAAAACTGACTATGCACACCAAGTGTTCGACCGAATGCTAAGTGCATCTAGGCAACTCTTGGAGTGGCCAAAAACTCCAGATCAGGGTCTCTTTAGATGTAGGTGATGATGGCAAGATCATTTGGGCAAAACCAGAAACTTGCTAGTGCAAGTTTTGCAAAACTTCAGTTTTGGACAGAAAGAAAGAGGTCTCATTGCATGCACTTAAAAACCTCCATTGGGTCCACTCTCCTAGACTTAAGGGTTTTGTAGGGAGGGCTATAAGCAGGAAAAAGCTCATGGGCACTAGAGTAAAATAAAATAGGGTTGCAGTACAAATCACCAAACTGGACCAGAATGGAAATGAGGTTGATTCACTCAAATGTTTCAAAGAACATCACTGGGTTTTAGCATAAAGTTGAATTATATGCATCTACTGACATCTCCAAACACTTGGAAGGATTTTTAAAGGAATATTTAAGTAGGTTGTAGTGCAAAAATACCTACTGGACCAGATTTGAAAAGTTGATGTAGGGCTCAAAATCTCCAATAACCAAAAGATATTTTTGCATAGAAGTGATGTGGAAACATCACATGACATCCCCAAATTTTGGTGAAATTTATAAATGCATTAATCAAATGGTTGCAGTGCAACAGAGACTCCAAATTCATGAAAAATCATTTTAAAAGAATAAAGCTCAGGGAAAAGCAAATCTTGAAATTAAATCCACTGATAAAGAATTGTTTCATAGAGAGAGTATAAAAATCCAATAATACTTTTGAAAGTTTCCACTTGAGGTAAAAACCCACAATATCAAAAGGTAAATCTAGACAACTGGAAAAGTTTAATTTCCTGGCAAAATTTTAATTAATAAAACAAGGTCAAAATTTTGGGGTGTCACAACACTACCCCCCTTAAGAAAAATCTCGTCCTCGAGATTTGTTAAAAGCTGTTTTGAACAAACATCGCTCCTACCAAAAAAAAAGGAAATCAACATTCTACTATGCAATAACAATGTAGCTACAGTGAGAGGGTAATAAGTGGTGTAAAACCACAGTGTGGTATACTGGCGTTGCGCGGAAAATCCATGGTTGGGGAAAAACGAGATATTTCTACGTGGATACAGTAATTTTAGAGTAAATTCTAAATTACTAAAATACGCTGGTCGCACCCGAGAGCACAGTGCTCTCTCTGGCTGACAGGTGGACCTGGGGCCCACTGTCGGCCTCTTCTTCTACCTCTGGCTCTCTCTTCTCTCTCGCGTGCTCTCCCGCGCTTCCTCCACCGGCGACGCCTAGCGCGTAGGGCATCTAGGCCGTACTGCGGTAGTGCGCGGTGTGCTAGCTGCCGGTGCAGCGTGCACTCACCTCGCGGGCCAGTGCACTGTCGGCACTGCTTGCGGACTCGCCTCCGAACACCAGCGATCGAGCGACGAGTGGCGTTGGTGGACCTCGCCCACCGTACACCGATCTCGAGCTATAAAATGATCGCGGTGCTCCTTTCTTCTTCCTCACACCTGGCCCCGCTTCTACTTCTCCTTCCTTCTCCTCCATTGCTGTTAGCAGGAGCTCGAGACGAGGCTCTAATGGCGGAGGCGATGCTGGACTGGTACCTGGTCCTGGTGTGTGGAGGTTTGGCGACGTTCCTGGGGTTCTCCGTGCTCTTGTGCGCGATGATCCTGGATGATCGTCGTGATGCTGCCGCTCGAGTGTTAGCTCTTCGCGGTGGCGGCGATCATGAGTATTAGGTGCGGCATCGAGTGCTAACTGCTGTCAGTGTGCTGGGGCAACTCGCGCCCGAATGATTACTCACAAATCTCTTTTACTGAGACTGTGGTGTCCTCGGGTGTGATCAGTTAGGCGCAAAAATGTGGACGAGGATTTGTAATTAGCGCACGAGGTCGAGTGGTTGTGGTTGTGAGTCTGCTGTTATGGTGCTGCGCGAATAAAAATCTATGTCGTGAAGATATATACCTGCAGCAACTCAGGGAAAGAAATCTCATTACAAAATTTATCGTGAGCGAAAATTTTGTTAAATCAAAATTAACAACAGTAAAACTGCTCACATAATAGAAACCAAATATTTGGTACGCCATACAAATTTTGGATACCACGCACAAGTTACAACACATAAATAAATACCGGGATAATAAACACAGCGGTGACGTCTACAATAAAAACGGTAAACGGACAGGGTCCTGAGAAAACGTCTCTGGTACTGGGGCACACTCCTCTTCTATCGGGAGAAGCGGGTTGACCAGTCGATGAACGCGTCTCTCCTGGTCAGGCCTCAGTGGTCTGCCAATAGCGATCCAAGGATTTAAATCAGCGAGGCTCTGGAGATAACCCATTAACCGCTGAGTCAAACGCTCCTGAGCGATAACGTACTGGGCAAGGTTGGCCAGTACTGGATCTCTCTCAATTCGTCCACCGGGAAAAGATGCTACTTCTCCGGGTGCTGCACGACTCGGAAAATAATAATATCCTCGTTCGCTGGCATAGGGTACCGCGATCGAAGACGAGCGAGCGCTTCGTACGCAGCAGCTTCTATGGCCATATGCGGAGTCGGCATGGATTTCCCCACGAAGGAAACTTCCGTTGGGTCTTGGTTTGGGTTTGTGGGAGGGATGTGCACCACTGCCCAATATTTCGAGGTGGATGGGGTGATCCTTGATTTGAGCAACTCGTATTGGGGTGGATGGATGGCACTCATGGTACTGCAGGTAAAGTCCCACAATAATTTAACAAAAGTACCCGGGGTTGCGTCTGGAGTTCTCAGATAAATACTGGGGGTCGGCATGGCAAAGAAATGGCTGTGCGTGTTGTGCACAAGGTGAGGGGTACTTGGCAAGGTCACGAGGTGGCCTTTTATATAGCATTGGGGCTGGGTTATTTACCGTGGTGAAGGGTAACTAGCTGTCGGTTCTACTCTATGGGGTCGGGGTCAATGCCACATATACTCATATCTCATAAATGTGACGCATTGCTGTGGGTGTCGTCGGGTGTGGTTTTGGGTAGCTGCGCCCGGAATTTAAAAGATGCATCTGTACGCTGACGTACTTATGCATGGCTACTACTCCAAAAATAGGGGCGCACAAGCAGACAGCATTTAATAATGGTGATACAGGATCACACAATTACAAGGCATGGAAAAACTAAGGCTCGGTACTACTCAAGTGACTTAGTCTACTTCGTTAATGTCTAAGTGGGCTGGCCTTGTGGACGCCGAGGCTTCTCCACGGGTCTCACTGTCGGGATTTGCTGGTTGATGTTGAGGGGCTGCAGGGTCGGGGTAGTGGTGATGACCATCGCGGGGGTTGCTGGCCACAATCCCGTTGGAACGTGTTCCCAAAAGGCGACGAAGCGCTTCTGGGGACACCAAAGCATTTTGGTTGATGGCTGGGGCGGACCTCAAGGGATCGATCGGGTGTCCGAACAGCACGACTGGGTTGTCGGCGTCGGGCTCCACTCCTCCTCTCGCTGGGGCTCGACGAACCAGTTCTCCACGAGCTGTGATCAGATCAAGGGTGATTTGATCGAACAGTTGCTCTAGTGCGCTTACATAGCGCACCAGATGCAATAGTGCAGGATCTGTTTCGTGATCTCCGTTGGCAACCTGGGGCGGCCTACCATACCCGTCACGACTGGGGTAGTAGTAGAACGAGCGACAGTTAACTCTGGGCGACAAGTGCCGGAGTTGAACTATAGCTTCTTGAGCTGCCAGTTGGATGGCTTGTGGCTCAAAGGAAGTTGTCCTTCCAGTGAACCTGTAGGGGCGTTCTGGCGATAGGCCCCTACCATAGATGTGCACAGTGGCCCAGAACTGACGGCTCTCACCGCTCATTAGTCCTTGGTACACAACATATTCTGGGGGCTCTTCTAAGGCATAGGCACGGCGGGTGAGGTTTGCGAGCACGGTCATAAAACCTCCAAGGTTGGTTGCTGTGGTCGCATTGTGAACGATGGGGCCAGGCATCATGGCTTGGTTTGGGAAAGAGGCTGTGACGTGCTGTGTTGAGGCTAGCGTGCCCTTTTCATAGAAAAAGGGGACGGAGTCTTCCTTCGCACGCTTGCGAAGAGGACTATTTAGGGGCCGGTCACTGCGCGTGATCGACAGGCTAGGCTGGTAGGTTGGGCACCATCTGCCGAAAGGCGTCGGGTCACGGTGGGGCTATCTTACGCGAGAAGCTTGGCCGGGGTTAGGTTAAGGTCGGGTGGTTTGGTTAACCTAGGTTTATCGACCTGGCTAAGATAGGATTAGCCAATGGTCAGCCTGGCTCTGATACCAAGTCTGTCAGGACCGGTTTTTCGGGATATTAATTTCCCAGAAAATGGCCTTTGTGCTCACCAGCCCCAGGATTACTGTTAGCTAATGAGGCACCAACTTGATACAAGAATTCCAAGCAAAGTACAAAATATGTAGTACAAGACCATTGTGGCCTATGAGTACAACACTTGGTTTCTAGAGATCGATGGCGGAAGCGGTTTGTGGTTCATCTGCGTCTATGGGACTCCATTTCCCACAAGAACAGCTGACCAGGATAACTCCTATCTCCGCGAGGCTGCTATCACCTTTACATGGGTTCCGGGGCTGTCGTCGTAACACTCTTCTCCACGCAAGAAACCTGGCCAAGACAATAGCTAGGGACAAGCCAGTGAGTACGTTTGAATGTACTCGCAAACATCAAGAACACGAGTATAATATAACAAGGGGTAATCATGCTCTGGAACATTTTATGATCATAACGTCTGTCACGAAATAAACGAAATCCGTGATGCACGCATGCAAGTAAAATATGAACATGCAATACGGGAGTAGGAATAGAATGCACTGATCGAGTGTCTGAAATGACTCCTCGAAAGGGTGCAAATAAATTAACAATGCCGCAGTCGGGCGTCTGAGCGACACCACATAAAGGGCTTATAAAGAATAATTAAATAACAAGCAGGCCACAGTCGGGCGTCTGAACGACACCACATAAAGGGCTTATAAAGAATAATTAAATAACAAGCATGCCGCAGTCGGGCGTCTGAGCGACACCACATAAAGGGCTTATAAAGAATAATTAAATAACAAGCATGCCCCAGTCGGGCGTCTGAGCGACACCACATAAAGGGCTTATAAAGAATAATTACAGTGAATATCCAGGAGGTAGAACCGTCCCAGGGATACTCAATAATTCAAATAAAGTAAACGGTTAGTCCATAATAATAATAGTCATAAACCTCATATGTCATAGGTCAAAATCAAAGTTCTAGTCCAGCCGTTTCTCCACCCGAAGACCGTCACTAGACCCATCTCAGACTGTAGTCCTTACCCATGGACCTGGCTATCCGAATAGGTTTAACCTCTGCAGAGGGTGTACTCTTTACCCACGAGTAACGGATTTATTTAGTCCATCGGGACTAATTCCGCCTATGGCCTTTTAATTGAAAACACGCCTGACCTGCACACACCAGCTTAACTTACCGGTGTCTGGAATCACCCACAACACCTGTCAAGCAAAACTCTAAGTGGGGAGGCTACAACCTCGATGTAGCATGGGATCAAATTTATATGGCGCGCTCTAAGGGGTGCCCCCCTCTCGGTCCCAACCGGAAACACCCATGGCCCCGGACCAGGTGGCATGCCTACCGGATGCATCCGGTATCTTCCACCATGGCCTCTCTGTACGGTGTGTGCTTTGGTAAGGGGTTGACAACTTACTGAATCGTACCCTACCTACGGCAGGGACAAGTGGTAGTACAAAACAAATAGGGGAAGTTACTGAACAAGACTCGACCTACGGCCGACTCAGGAGGTCCAAGTATTCTCCGAATGATTTAGCATAACCAATATATATTTCCAGACAGAATCACCGCTCATTAAACCTCGTCATGCCATACCGGACACACTCGTCTCGACGAGGAACTAGGGACAAGCTCGTGTCTACCCAAGACCACGACTTCCCCGTCTTCCTGCCGGTATGCATGAAAAGCTCGCGAGGATGATCACTATCACCAGCATATCCATTTCTAACAGTAAAGCATCTCCAATATGCACTCATGCGTGTGACTTTATCGTTACATAAAAATAACGTATGCTCCAAGTCAAAGTGGTGTAGTAACCGTATCAAAACACCTCACAAAAATATTATGCCAGAGTTCAGAATGCTTGCCTTCAAGAGTATGCAAGGGGGTGCACTTTTTGAAAGTTTTCTTCTCTCTCCATTTCCTAATTTGATAGAATATTCAAATAACAAATACTTCAAAAACAGTACAAAAAGTTGTCCCAAATATTTTTGGATTAAATCTTAAAATAAACTAGATGAACTTTGAGAGAGGTAGGAAAAAGAATCAACTCATTTGGAGTTTTATTTTAAAAGATATAGCCAGTCAAAGTTTGGTCAAAGTTCTGTTTTTAATAAAACTAGAAAAGGAAAACGTTTCGGGGGAGAATACGCTTTCAAAGCAGAGGAGACGTACTCAGGAGGTTACGCGACCACTTAAACACGTGGTGGCAGGGTTGGGTCACTGACAGTGGGTCCAGCGGGCCCACTGGTCAGGTTTGACCAGTCGCCAGTCCCTCCTCTTCCTCTGCCCGAACGGAGGCGGGACACCGGCGATCGACGCCGGTGAACGACGTCTCCTCGAGGGTATCTGAGGGCAGGGATGGACCGGCCAGACCGGGGTGGTCCTCCCGGTGGTCGCTGGGTCGTCGGGGGTGGAAGAAGTCGCCGGCGGCGAGCTCCGCGGCGGAGGAGGTTTCGGGTGGTTTGGGGGTTTCGGGCTATGGTGGTCCTTGGTCGAGTTTGAGAGGCTGGGCGGCTCCGTGAGGTCGAGGGGAGTGGGATGGTGGTGCTAGATGAGCTGGGGAGGCTTTGCTGGTGACTAGCGGGACCGGAGGGAGGCGATGGCCGAACCTGCCGGAGGTGGGGGAGATGGCCTCTTACGGTCAATCCGCGGCTAGGGGAGCACTAGGGGAGAGGCCTGAGGTCGCCTGAGCGCTCGGAGGGGCTCGGGGTCTCCTTTTATAGGCGTTCGAGGCTGGTCCCGCGGCGACCGTGGATAAGAACACCGGCGACCATCGTTCTGTAGCCGCAGGGCGACGTGGCGGCGACGAGCGCGTGCCGACGGGCTCCAGGATAAGCTCGAGCTGCTCCAAGGGGCAGCTGGCGCACGCGGGTGGCTTGGGCGGCGCCGTCCGCAGGAGCTCACTGCCGACGCCGGCGTGCCGCCAAGGGCCCTGACGGCGGTGCTGTAGGGCGCCAGGGGTGACTTGGAGGGATCTGGCGAGTGGGCGAGGGCAGGGCGTGGCTCTGCAGGCGAGCAAGGGCCAGGGGCGGGACGCGGCGAGGGCGGCAGTGCGACGCGGCGGCTCGATGCGCGCGCGTGCAAAACGTGCGCTCTGGGCGCGCCCAGAGCACGCACGGGACATGCTCGACAAAATGCCAGGGCAGCCTAGAGTGCTAGAGGGAGGCTGGCAATTAAGACGACTAGGTTAGGAGTAGCTAGGATCTTAGTGGACAAGGTTGCTGGGTCAGTGGATCAAGTACACAGTGCAAACTAAAACTCATGTCAAAACTGACTATGCACACCAAGTGTTCGACCGAATGCTAAGTGCATCTAGGCAACTCTTGGAGTGGCCAAAAACTCCAGATCAGGGTCTCTTTAGATGTAGGTGATGATGGCAAGATCATTTGGGCAAAACCAGAAACTTGCTAGTGCAAGTTTTGCAAAACTTCAGTTTTGGACAGAAAGAAAGAGGTCTCATTGCATGCACTTAAAAACCTCCAATGGGTCCACTCTCCTGGACTTAAGGGTTTTGTAGGGAGGGCTATAAGCAGGAAAAAGCTCATGGGCACTAGAGTAAAATAAAATAGGGTTGCAGTACAAATCACCAAACTGGACCAGAATGGAAATGAGGTTGATTCACTCAAATGTTTCAAAGAACATCACTGGGTTTTAGCATAAAGTTGAATTATATGCATCTACTGACATCTCCAAACACTTGGAAGGATTTTTAAAGGAATATTTAAGTAGGTTGTAGTGCAAAAATATCTACTGGACCAGATTTGAAAAGTTGATGTAGGGCTCAAAATCTCCAATAACCAAAAGATATTTTTGCATAGAAGTGATGTGGAAACATCACATGACATCCCCAAATTTTGGTGAAATTTATAAATGCATTAATCAAATGGTTGCAGTGCAACAGAGACTCCAAATTCACGAAAAATCATTTTAAAAGAATAAAGCTCAGGGAAAAGCAAATCTTGAAATTAAATCCACTGATAAAGAATTGTTTCATAGAGAGAGTATACAAATCCAATAATACTTTTGGAAAGTTTCCACTTGAGGTAAAAAAGGTAAATCTAGACAACTGGAAAAGTTTAATTTCCTGGCAAAATTTTAATTAATAAAACAAGGTCAAAATTTTGGGGTGTCACAGATGCTCAGTCCCAAACTTCAAAAAAATTGATCTTTCAAACAATCAAACAAAAACCCCCAATGGAGTCATAACCTTTACTTTATTGCTTTGGAACCGCCACTAGCATGCTCAGCATGGAAGATATTGATAACTGGTAGTCGTGAAGTAAACAAGAAGGGTGCATTTCTCAAAATATCATTTACCTCTGCTTTAAAAAAAACTTGAGCTCTGGCACCTCTCCAAATCACTGCTTCCCTTTGCGAAGGGACTATCTATTTACTTTTATGTTGTGTTATCACCTTCTAAAATAAGCGCCAGAACCTGAGAGCACTGCTGCCATGCTGATGCGTTGTGTGTAGCTAATGTTGGATGCATCATGACAGGATCTTTTCTACGATGAATTACAATGTTTAGTCGCTGCTTGAACTTTGGAGGTCCTCTCCATTTATGTTTTGCGGTCTCAGAAAGGGCTAGCGAGATACCACCATAGTCATATTATATCATGGTTCTTTTGATAACATGTTGCCATTTGAGATATCTTATTATTGCTCGTTAGCTGATTATATCATTGATATGAGTTAATATAATTTTTAAGAGTTATTTTCGGCATGTTTAGTTAGAATATTGGCTGAAAACCTGGGGGCTTTTTAAGTTTATTTATGCAAACAAGAGCAAAAGAGTTCGTAAAAGTTTTTCTTTTTCACTTTTAGTTTATCAACTGAATTGTTTGGGGGTGTTGATACATCTCCAATGTATCTACTTTTCCTAAGGCTTTTCCTCTTGTTTTGGACTCTAATTTGCATGATTTGAATGAAACTAACCCCGGACTGACGCTGTTTTCAGCAGAACTACCATGGTGTTGTTTTTGTGCAGAAATAAAAGTTCTCGGAACGGGATGAAACTTTGCAAGGATTCTTTATATAATAGAAGAGAATTTCTAGAGCCAACAACCACCAGAGGGGGCACCTGGGTGGGCACAACCCACCAGGGCTCACGCCCCCTCTAGGCGCGCCCAGGTTGGTTGTCCCCACCTGGTAGCCCCGCAGACCCTAAAACCGATGCTATAAAATCCTATTTTCGGAGCAAAAATCCGGGAGAAAGAATTATTGTGTTCCATGAGATTGAGCCGCCGTCACCTCCTGTTCTTCATCGGGAGGCCAGATCTGGAGTCCATTTGGGGCTCCAGAGAGGGGGATCTTCGTTCTTCGTCATCACCAAACCTTCTCCATCGCCAATTCCATGATGCTCCCCATTGGGAGTGAGTAATTCCTTCGTAGGTTTGCTGGTCGGTGAGGAGTTGGATGAGATTCATCATGTAATCGAGTTAGTTTTGTTAAGGCTTGATCCCTAGTATCCATTCTGTTCTGAGATTGATGTTGCTATGACTTTGCCATGCTTAATGCTTGTCACTGTGGGCCCGGGTGCCATGATTTCAGTTCTGAACCGTTTAATGTTATCACCATTATATCTATGTTCTAGATCCGATCTTGCAAGTTATAGTCACCTACTACTTGTCCGGCAACCCCGGAGTGACAATAGTCGGGACCACTCTCGGTGATGACTGTAGTTTGCGCAGTTCATGTATTCATCGTGTGTTAATGCTTTGTTCTGGTTCTCTATTAAATGGAGGCCTTAATATCCCTTAGTTTACAATAGGACCTCGCTGCCACGGGGCGGTAGGACAAAAGATGTCATGCAAGTTCTTTCCATAAGCACGTATGACTATTTACGGAATACATGCCTGCATTATATTTATGAACTGCGGCTAGTGCCGTATCGCCCTAGGTTATGACTGTCACATGATGAATATCATCCAACAAATTACCGATCCAATGCGTAGGAATTTATATTATATTGTTTCTGCCAAGTTACTACTACTATCGTTATTGTTGCACTTGCTACAAAATCACAGCTATCGCTATTATCATTAGTATTGTTGTTGCTAGTATTATCAAAACTATCATACTACTTTCCTACTAATCACTTTGATGCAGATAATTAATCTCCAGGTGTGGTTGAATTGACAACTCAGCTGCTAATACTTGCAAATATTCTTTGGTTCCCCTTGTGTAGAATCTATAAATTTGGGTTGAATACTCTAACCTCGAAAACTGTTGCGATCCCCTATACTTGTGGGTTATCAAGAACTTTTTTTGGTGCCGTTGCTGAGGAGCATAGCTATATTTATTGAGTCACTTGGGTTATTGTCAATTTATCACCATGAAGAATCTGAAGGATGCTAAGACTAAGATTTTTCCTCTAAGACGAGGGGAGGTAAGGAACTGCCATCCAGCTCCGCCTTAGATTCACTTTCTGTTATAAGTAAACTTGCAACACCACCACATGCTATTAATCCTGATATGTCTCAAGTTATTGATGATGCTACTTCTGCTATGGATGATGCTTATGATGATGCTAGTACCTTGCTTGATGATAATGTGCCACTAGGTGAATTTCTTGATGAACAAATTGCTAGAGTAAGACAACATGATATTGTTGAAACTGATGATGAGCTTGAAACTAAAAATCTTGAAACACCTACTAGAACTAGTCCTCCTAGACATGAATTTCCTAAGGTACCGTGTCGGTGCAACAAACCCCAGGTCTGTTGCCCTGACTGTGCACAGGAACGGGGATGAGATTGAAGCACCAACCCAAGTCAGAGTACAAGGGAACAAGAGATTCGGAGGACCAACATGCAGATCAAAGGGACAAATATCAAGCCAGAGAAGCAAGATACCATCAGGAGAAGGGCCTTCTTTGCCGGGTAGGTGAGTTCGTCAAGGGGCAAGGCCACCCCCGAAAAAAGCGTCCAAGACGTCCCGGCAGGGCCTGCCAGGACACGCGGAGGCAAAACCACCTCACCAACTACTCCGCCACGACCCACGTCATCAATCAATTCGGTGTCAAGCCGCAAAGTGACTAAGTGGCAGCCATTCGCCACATGGCAGCCTCTCCCTACGGGAAATACCTACAGATGACACCCGCCCTACGACGTGTCAAGCGAGCAGTCGCAGAGCTGGCAAGATAGCCCGGCAAGGCTTGCCGGGCAACCAACGATGTGACGTTAAGCGGTGCATTTAATGCGCCCTGTCAGCCCGCAGAGTTAGGTATGATAGCATTGTTTGCTATCTGATCAGTGCATAATGACTATTTTGCCATTGTGGTAACCCCTTTATTTATAAAAGGAGGCCCATGGCAACCGTACAAAGGGTTAGAAAGTTGGATAACTCACACCCCCATACGTGCGTAGCCACTGCCGCCTTGAGGCAACCCCTGCCGGGCAGTGTGCTATGCCTCGCCACCACCTTTCCACCATCAATCCACCAAAGTAGGAGTAGGGTTTTACACCTCATGGTGGCCCGAACCTGGGTAAAAGTTCCTGCATGATCTCTGCCGTGCTGCCCCACGCTCCTCTGCTCTTTGTGCAACGCGACGCCCCCTTGCCGAACCAGCAACGGGCCTTCTGGTCGCATAGGTGGTCGTGGTTTCTTGCGTTTGGCGTGCCAGGTAGGGAGATCGCTTGCACGAACCTGAAGGCGTGTGCAGCGCGTCGTCTTTATCACCATCTTCATCTTCGACGGCGCCATCGACCATGGCGCCCAAGAAGAAACCCGGTTCTTCAGCTCGATCAACTTCATCATCACCCATGGCAAGTACAGCCTCGGTGGCCATGGCGCTGGCTCAGCTGCTGCTGAGGTTTCCGCCAACGGCCGAGCAGATGGACGAATGGCGTGCGCCATCCAAAGTCTGCTCGGTTTCGCCGAAGCTAGAGGCTCACGGTGAGCTGGCCCGCCAGGGTCTCCCTAAGCGACAACAACGGCTCATGTTGTTGACCGTACGGAAGGGGCCATCCCCCTGGTGCAGTCCCCGCCATGGCAGCCAATGCGAGCGCAACAGAATCAAGACCCCGTCGACGTCTGGATGGCCTCTTCTGACCCTCGAGCGCCACCAGGCCATCGACGAGCCCCAGAGGATAGGCGAAGAGGAGACACGCGCGTCGTTGTCGAGCAACACTGCGACGACCTCCGCTGGACCGATGGGTGCGACGGCCCCGATGTCGACAAGCCCGCGCTCGGTATTGGTGGGTGCCTACCTTTCGAGGATGGCTGCCCTGCCTTTTCTCGTGAGCTGCGGCAAGTCTGTTGGCCATGAGTTCGCACGTTTAAGCTAGAGATACCTGAGAAGTACGATGGGAGGCTGAACCCGGCAGAGTTCCTGAGCATCTACACCATCGCTATTTAGGCTGCCGGGGGAAGAGATGAGAAGGTGTTTGCCAACTACTTCCCTTTGGCCCTCAAGTTCAATGTGAGGTCTTGGCTGATGCACCTACCGGAGAACTCCATCTCGTCGTGGATTGACCTGTGACATGAATTCATTGGCGCCTTCACTGGCGGTCATCAAGAGCCCGGCAGACCCAATGACTTGCAGCTCCTCGAGCAGAAGGAAGGAGAAACCCTCCGTAAGTATTTACAGAGATCCAGCAAAGTTCATATAAACATCCCAAACATCCATCCAGCAGTTGTGATAGCTGCCTTCCAGTCCAATGTGCGCAACCGCCGGTTTCGTTCCAAGATGAACGTGCGGTTGCCCAAGACTATGAAGGATCTCTACGCCTTGGTGGATAAGTGTGCTCGGATGGAAGAGGGAAGGAAGTTGTCCGGAGAGGAAGATTGTGCCAATGTCGATTCAGAGGAGGATGATGAATAAACCTGTTAGAAGAAGAGCAAGAAGCGTAGTATGAAGAGGAAGGATAAGGCAGTGTAGACTGTCGAAGGTTCGGGTGCACCCAGTACCGGCTGCAAGGCCAAAGCTGTGGCCCCTAGAAAGGAAGCCGCCGTGTGCGCTAACTGCCGGGAAGCCGCAGCTGCCGAGAAGGCCGGGAAAGGTGATGGGCCGTACTGCAAGATTCATCGGACCAAAGGCCACGACCTTCAGTAGTGTTATCAGGTTGAGCAGCTTGTCAAGAGACAGAGAGCAGAGTATGAGATGCCTGACAAGGAAAAGGGTCAGAATGTTGCTGGCGGAAATAGCTGAGGTGGTGAAGTAAATCGCCCTAGCAAACCCTTTCAGAACCAAGGAAAGCCCGACAGAGGTCGAGAGAAGGAAGCATGTGATGATGAGAGTGATGGAGGGGGTGAAGAGGAAACTAGTGAGCAAGAGTTTCAGAAGGCCACTGACGCCCCTGTGTTTTGACAGGGGTGCATCTCTGCACACCTCTCGCCGCCGACTCAAGCAGTGGGCACGAGAAGTCAATGTCGTGGAACCAGCGCCAGAGGCCCGGAAGCCGCTCAAATGGTCCCGCACGCCCATCATCTTTGACGAAGAGGATCATCCTAGACATACCACTACGGTAGGGTGTTTGCCATTGTTGGTCTCTCCAACAATTCGCAACCTCAAAGTCACAAAGGTGTTGGTGGACGACGGGGCCGGGTTGAATCTGATATCCCCGACAGTTATTAGCAAGCTTCAGATAGCAGAGGAAGAGCTAGAGGTTACCGGCATGTTTCCTAAGGGAAAGATCATGTTGCCGGTAACATTTGGGGGAGAACTGAACTACCGGACTGAGAGGATTGTGTTTGATGTGGTCGATCTCCCCTACCATACAATGGGATTCTTGGATGCCTGGCCCTAGCTAAATTCATGGAGGCATCCCACGATGCCTACAACACCTTGAAGATGCCTGGGCCACTGGGAGTCATCACCATGCCATCAGATGAGAAGCATGCAATCATTTGTGTGGACAAGATGTACCGGGACGCAGTCGTGGCAGAGGCAGCAGCAGCAGCAGCTCCCGCTAAGGAAAGCAAAAGAAAGAAGAGGGATTGTGGGACTCCGGCAAAGAGTCCGGGAAGCTTGCCCCCACCGAGTGCACGACACCCATTGACGACGTGCCGGAGTGTTCCAACAGCAAGAGATCCAAGGTCGCTGCACCCCAAGTGAAGAAGGTCCTGGCAGGGCTGCCTGGCGTTGGTGGTACTTTCACTATCAGCGCCACCCTTGATGACAAATAGGAAAGCGCGCTCGTTGCCTTCCTGCGGGCGAATATTGATGTGTTTGCCTTGCAACCATTTGATATCCCCGGTGTTCCCAGGGAGGTAATCGAGCACCACCTTCCTGTCTGCCCACATGCCCGACCTGTCAAGCACAAAGTCCAGAAGCAGGCCTTAGAGAGGCAGCAGTTCATTGTGGAAGAGATCAAGAAACTTGAGGCAGCTGGTTTGGTTAGAGGAGTGCTGCATCCTACATGGTTGGCATATCCAGTGGTAGTCCCGAAGGCTAACGGGAAGTGGATGCTTTGCATGGATTTCACAGATCTCAACAAGGCTTGCGCGAAGGACCCGTTTCCCTTGCCGCGTATCGATCAGATTGTGGATTCCACTTTAGGTTGTGATTTGCTCTCCTTTCTGGATCCATATTCTAGTTATCACCAAATCTTCATGTCCAAGGATGATGAAGAGAAGACGTCGTTCATCACTCCATGTGGTACGTACTGTTTTGTCCGCATGCCATTCGGATTAAGAGTGTCGGGTCCACTTTTGCAAGGGCAGTCCAGATTGGTTTTGAGCCATAGCTGAACAGAAACATAGAAGCTTATATGGATGACATTGTGGTCAAGACCAAGGATAGAGCCACCCTTATTCAGGATTTGGAGGAGACGTTTGCTAATCTGCGTAAGATCAATTTGAAGCTCAACCCAGAGAAGTGTGTATTTCGTGTTCCCTCGGGCAAGTTGCTTGGGTTCTTCATATCCCATCGCGGGATCGAAGCCAACCCTGACAAGGTCAAAGCTATCGAGCAGATCGAAGCACCAAGAACAGTTAAGGATGTGAGTCGTCTGACAGGATGTGTTGCCGTGTTAAGCAGAATCATCTCCAAGTCTGCCGAGCGCGCCCTACCATTCTTCAAAATTTTGAAGAAGGCAGGTCCCATGAAGTCGACCCTGGAAAGCAGATGTAGCTTTGCAAGATTTGAAGGCCTACTTGTCCTCTGTGCCTACCCTGGTTGCTCCCAAACCCTAGAAGCAGTTGCTACTGTACTTATGGGCAACCAACCAAGTGGTCAGTGCACCTTGGTTGCGCAGTGCGAAGTGGATGAAGTAGAGAATGAGCAAGGACCGGCAGAGTCACGGAAGGATCTGGACAGCAACGAGCACGGCAGCGAGAGCAACCCCAAGGACACGACAATGAAGAAGGTGGTGCAACGCCTAGTGTACTTCGTCAGCTCCTTGTTACAGGGGCCTAGATCGAGGTACTCCGGCGTGCAAAAGTTGTTCTTTGGTCTCATCATGGCCTCAAGGAAACTGCGCCACTACTTCCAACCCATGAGATCACGGTTGTCACTCGTTTCCCGCTACAAAGGATACTCCGAAACCCTAAGGCTACCGGCAGAATGGTGGAGTGGGCTTTGGAGTTATCCAGTTTTGGTTTGAAGTTTGAGAGCACATTGACTATTCAAAGCAGGGCATTGGCAGAGTTTATTGCAGAATGGACGCCAACCCCAGATGAGGAAGTGACAGAGACAGTTATCCCCGGCAAGGAATCGCCCAAAGAATGGATTATGTATTTTGATGGTGCTTTTTCCCTACAAGGTGCAGGAGCTGGCGTGCTTCTTGTCGCCCCCTCCGGGTAGCACTTGAAGTACATCGTACAAATGCATTTTTACCCTGGAAGAAGCAACAAACAATATAGCAGAGTATGAAGGACTCCTTGCCGGGCTCAGGATTGCAGCTGAATTGGGAATTAAGAAGCTTATCATTCTAGGAGATTCACAGCTTGTGGTGAGACAAGTCAACAAGGATTACCAAAGCCCATTGATGGAGGCATACGTCGAGGAAGTGAGGAGATTGGAGGAGCGCTTTGACGGATTGCAAACAGAGCACGTACCCCATGCGGAAAATAGCATAGCTGATCATCTGTCAAAGTGTGCTGCGCAGAAGCTTCCTATGGAACCAGGGACTTTTGTTCTCCATCTCACTCAGCCCTCCGTATCCCCAGCAACAATGTCCCGGAAAATAAGAAAGTTGGACTCCGGTAAGCCTCTCCCGGTAGAGCCGTCCGCTCCTAGCAGAGACCCTGCCGGAAACAACTCCTCGCAGCCTACCGGACCACACCCTCTAGCCGGGCCCATGTACCCCGCGAACGAGGCATGTGCTCCCGCAGCAGAGGAGGTGCCTCTAGTCCTCGTTGCCGAGCCCTAGGCTCCAACTTGGGCAAGGCACATTGGCCACTTCCTCCAAACCAGAGAGCTTCCCGGCGACCAAGATGAAGCTGAAAAAGTATCCCAGAGGGCCAGTATGTATCAGTTTGTCGATGACACTCTGTACGGAAGGAGGCCCAACGGTGTGAAATTGAAGTGTGTCTGCCGGGAAGAAGGAAAGGAACTGCTGGCTGAGATACCCAAAGGCATGTGCAGCTCCCACTTTGGATCAAGGGCATTAGTTGGGAAAGCCTTCCGGCAAGGATTCTATTGGCCGACAGCCCTCCAAGATGCGGTCGAGCTAGTCACCAAATATGAAGCCTGCCAGTTCCATTCCAAGAAAACCCACCTACCTGACCAAGCTCTTCAAACAATCCCTCTATCATGGCCATTTTCGGTCTGGTGGCTCGATATCCTCGGCCCCTTCCCCCGAGAAATCAGGGGTTTTGAATTCTTGTTTGTTGACATCGACAAGTTTATAAAGTGGCCGGAAGTGACTATCGTGAGAAAGGTGACTGCTCAGTCGGCTATCAAGTTCTTTAAAGAATTGGTTTGTCGTTTTGGAGTTCTGGCAAGGATCATTACCGACAACGGCACCCAGTTCACGAGCCGCGCCTTCATGCAATATGTTCATGCCCTCGGATGCAAGATCTCATTTGCCTCTGTGGCACACCCCTAGAGCAATGGACAAGCTGAGAGGGCGAACGCTGAAGTGCTGCGCAGGCTCAAGACGAGAACCTTTGATATGCTGCAGAAGCACGGCAGGCGGTAGATCGAGGAGCTGTCAGTAGTCCTTTGGTCCCTCAGAACGACACCAAACCGGGCTACCAGGCAGACTCCCTTCTCCCTGGTCTATGGGGCATAAGCAGTTATCCCCACGAAACTCATTTACGGGTTGCCTCGAGTGCTTGCCTATGATGAAGTAGTGCAAGATCAGCACCGGCGTGACGACACCGTGCTACTCGAGGAGAACCATCTCCAGGCTGCTACGCGTGCTGCACGCTATCAGCAATCCCTACGTCGCTATCATAGCCGCAAGGTTCACGCCTGGTGTTTTGAGGAAGGTGACCTTGTCGCCAAGGGTACGAACAAGTTGTCACCAAAGTGGGAAGGCCCTTACCGGGTAGTACGAGTCACCAGACCTGGCGCAGTCCGTCTGCAGACCGGAGATGGCATTAAGTTGCAAAAATCATGGAATATTGAGCATCTCTGCAAGTTCTACCCATAAGGCGCGACTGTCGGGCCCTGCCCGGCAGCCACCCTTTTGTACAGGCCTTGCCTCAGCTGCATGTAACCCCTTGTACAAAGCCAGGGCGATGACCCCGTGCAAGAGAAAATAAAGAAGCGCTGTTGGGGGGCCCCGACCAAGATTGCATGCATGCATGAGCATTCCAAGATCACTGCATACGCATTTCATGAGCATTTGCATATGCATATAGATAGGATCGCATCCTGCATTCTCATCTGCATGAAGCTGCAGGTTCCTGCCGTGAACATGGATTTGACAAGGAGTTGAGAAGATTGCCCGGCACTGCGATCCCCGGCAAGCCAAACAGATAAGTTCTACCTCCTATCCGTTAGTGTTCTGTAAGTATAACTTGTGCATAACAAAACCTCGCCACTCTTTTGAGACTTAGGTGCTGCCATCCCTTACTCGAATGTTGCTTCAGTCAGGATGGTCGTAGTGGCCTTTGGTAAAAAGAAGTTGGCGGGGGGCTGGGCCTTTTGTCTGTTGCCGAGAAAACTCATTTATTTACATTAAAGGGTTATCTCACCTCTGCATGGACATACACATGCACGGGTTCCTGGCAAGGTTCATCTTTTTCATTAATATGCTGATACAAGTACAAGAATTAGAGAACACAAACATGGACTCGAGATATTACATTATTTGAAATAAATATGGCAAGTGCCTAGAGATTTAAGATTGAAAAAAAGATAAGTCCTCCGTGATACGTCTCCAACGTATCTATAATTTTTGATTGTTCCATGCTATTATATTATCTGTTTTGTTTGTTTTATATGCATTAATATGTTATTTATATGATTTCTGGGACTAACCTATTAACCTAGAGCCTAGTGCTAGTTCCTGTTTTTTCCTTGTTTTTGAGTTTCGCAGAAAAGGAATACCAAACGGAATAAAACTTTGGCGATGATTTTTCTTGGACCAGAAGATACCCAGGAGACTTGGGGTGCAAGTCAGAAGAGCCACAAGGCTGCCACAAGGGTGGAGGGTGCGCCCAGGGGGTAGGGCACGCCCCCCGACCTTGTGGTCCCGTCGGTGACGCCCGGACCTAGATCTTCCTCCTATATATTCTCAAATACCCCAAAAACTTCCAGGGGGGCCACGAAACCACTTTTCGACCACCGCAACCTTCTGTACCTATGAGATCCCATCTTGGGGCCTTTTCCAGCATCCTACCGGAGGGGGGTTCGATCACGGAGGGCTTCTACATCAACACCGTTGCCTCTTCGATGAAGCGTGAGTAGTTTACCACAGACCTACGGGTCTATACTAATAGCTAGATGGCTTCTTCTCCCTCTTTGATTCTCAATACAAAGTTCTCCTCGATGTTCTTGGAGATCTATTCGATGTAATACTCTTTTGTGGTGTGTTTGCTGAGATCCGATGAATCGTGGATTTATTATTAGCTTATCTATGAATATTATTTGAATCTTCTCTAAATTCTTATATGCATGAATTGATATCTTTGCAAGTCTCTTCGAACTATCGATTTGGTTTGGCCAACTAGATTGGTTTTTCTTGCAACGGGAGAAGTCCTTAGCTTTGGGTTCAATCTTGCGGTGCTCAATCCTAGTGACAGAAGGGGAAACGACACATATTGTATTATTGCCATCGAGGATTAAAAGATGGGGTTTTTATCACAATGCTTGAGTTAATTCCTCTACATCATGTCATCTTGCTTAAGGCGTTACTCCGTTCTTTATGAACTTAATACTCTAGATGCATGTTGGGTAGCAGTCGATGTGTGGAGTAATAGTAGTAGATGCAGAATTTTGGACTACTTGACACGGACGTGATGCCTATATTCACGATCATTGCCTTAGATATCGTTATAACTTTGCGCTTTTTTATCAATTGCTCGGCAGTAATTTGTTCACCCACCATAATAATTTCTATCTTGACATAAGCATCTAGTGAAACCTATGGCCCCTAGGTCTATTTTCCATCATATAAGTTTCTGATATACAATTTTAGTTTCCTATTTACTTTCTTTGCAATCTATTACTTTCTGTTCCATAAACAAAAAATACCAAAAATATTACTTTGCCTTTTATCCATCTCTATCAGATCTCACGTTGCAAATAACCGTGAAGGGATTGCCAACCCCTTTATCGCATTGGGAGCAAGTTGGTCTTTTTTTGTGTAGGTATTCGGTGGCTTGCACGTTGTCTCCTACTGGATAGATACCTTGGTTCTCAAAAGCTAAGGGAAATACTTACTCCACTTTGTTGCGTCACCCTTTCCTCTTCAAGGAAAAAACCAACACAAGCTCCAGAGGTAGCCTCCGTAAACTCCTCTCCCTGTCCCTCTTATCCCAGGAAGTGTAGTGGGAAGAGAAGAGGATGGGCGACGTGCTGGCACAACGCCACCCCGATCCCCGTCAAGAGCTGATGAGCACAGCCTGACAAGATCAGGAATGGCGAGGCTGCGAAGGAGGAAGACGTGCGGAGCACCTCATCGGCCCCCTCGTCACCGCTTCCAAGGCTAAACCGGGAGCTCCAGCACAGGCACCGGCAGAGGAGGATGCCGGGGCCCAGCTAGATGACCCCCGAGGGAAGCGGAAGCACCAGGGGGCAAGCCTTTCCCCGGCAGCTGGGGGAAATGGTGATGACGGCGCCGTGGAAAGGGGAGAAGAGCCAGACAGATGGGCAGCAGGTCGCCAGTATGAGACGAGCGCGTCGATGGAGTCGTGCTCCTATTGGATGGCCTGTCTCCCGCCTTTTCCCTTTCCCCTGGCTTCGTCTTCATCAACACCGTTCCAGGGGAAGGCCGGAACTCCAGCCCAGCGCCCCCCAGAGAGACGAATAGTAGCCGAGACAGCCAGGGGGCTTGAGGCGCGCCGCTCGCCACCTTGGCGGGCAGGAAGGAGCACCTCTCGTCGACATCAACCCCAAGACTTCCGGGAGGGGAAGTGCTTGGATTACCAATGATCTCCAGCCCCGCCTCCCGGCTGAGCCTCAAAGGAACAAAGAAATTCGCCACAGCAAGGACGAGGCTCACTCCCCGAGCGCCAGCACCAGCATTTGGCAACACTAGCCTTAACCAAGAGACCATGGGCTCGCCCCAGGCTCTTCTCTTCAACATAACCAAGTAGAATTTCTGGTGCCGTTGCCAGGGAGATCTACGCCAAGCCGAGACATACCAAGTACCCATCATAAACTCTCATCCCTCGCATTACATTATTCGCCATTCGCCTCTCGTTTTCCTCTCCCCCACTTCTAAAATGATTTTCAAAATGATTGGCCTTTTCTTCGCCCCTCTTCCATTCGTCTTCTTCGCTTGCTTCTTGTGTGCTCGTGTGTTGGATTGCTTGCTTTGTCGTGATGGCTCAAGATAATACCAAATTGTGTGACTTCTCCAACACCAATAACAATGATTTTATTAGTACTCCGATTGCTCCCGATGCTAATGTGGAATCTTGTGAAATTAATAACGCTTTGCTGAATCTTGTTATGAAAGATCAATTTTGCGGCCTTGCCACTCAAGACGCCGCATCCCATCTTAATAAATTTTGTTGATTTGTGCAATATGCAAAAGAAAAAATATGTGGATAATGATATTGTTAAATTGAAGCTATTTCCGTTCTCACTTCGAGATCGTGCTAAAACTTGGTTTTCATCTTTGCTAAGATCATGGAATAAGTGTAAAGATGCTTTTATTTCCAAGTATTTTCCGCCCGCTAAGATCATCTCCCTTAGGAACGATATTATGAATTTTAGGCAACTTGATCACGAACATGTTGCACAATCTTGGGAGAGGATGAAATTGATGATACGAAATTGCCCTACTCATGGTTTGAATTTGTGGATGATTATACAAATTTTTTATGCCGGATTGAATTTTGCTTCAAGAAATCTTTTAGATTCGGCCCGGGAGGAATTTTTTGGAAATTAATTTTCGAGAAGCTACTTAACTCCTAGATAATATTATGGTTAATTATTCTCAATGGCATAACGAAAGATCTTCCACTAGTAAAAACAGTGCATGCAAATTGAAGAGATTAATGTTTTGAGTGGAAAGATGGATGAGCTTATGAAATTGTGTGCTAATAAGAGTGCTCCTATTGATCCTAATGATATGCCTTTGTCTACTTTTATTAAAAACAATAATGAATCTATGGATGCGAATTTTGTTGGTAGGAACAATTTTAATAATAACGCGTATAGAGGCAAGTTTAATCCTAGGCCGTTTCCCAGTATTCCTCTAATAATTATGGTAATTCCTACAACAATTCTTATGGAAATTATAATAAGATGCCCTCTGATTTTGAGAATAGTGTTATAGAATTTATAAGTTCGCAAAAGAATTTCAATGCTTTGATTGAAGAAAAATTGCTTAAGATTGATGATTTGGCTAGGAACATGGATAGAATTTCTCTTGATATTGTTTCTTTGAAATATAGATCTATTCTACCCAAGCATTATATTAATGAGTCTCCCAAAGCCATGAGAATTTCCATTGATGAGTGCAAAGGAAGAACCGCTAAGATGCGCGCTAAAAAAGATTGGTTTATAAAGCGTGTTCTTCTAGTTTCCGTGAGAATAATGATAAAGATATTAAAGTGATTGATGTTACTCCTATTGGATCTTTGTTTTCCAATGTAAATATTGATAAAGATGGGACTACAGATGAGTTAACTTTAGTTGGAAGGCGTCCCAATGATTGGGAGTTTTTAGATCTTGATGCAAAAATTGATAAAAGTGGGATTGGATAGGTCAAAACTTTAGATCGTAATGAACCCACTCTTTTGGATTTCAAGGAATTTAGTTATTATAATTGTTCTTTAATAGATTGTATTTCCTTGTTGCAATCCATGTTGAAATCTCCGAATTCTTATAATCAAAACAATGCTTTTACGAAACATATCGTTGATGCGATGATGCAATCTTATGAGAAAAGCTTGAACTGGAAGTTTCTATCCCTGCAAAACTTTGTGATGAGTGGGAGCCTACTATTAAGATTAAGATTAAATATTATGAATGCTATGCTTTGTGTGATTTGGGTGCTAGTGTTTCCACGATTCCGAAAACTTTATGTGATGTGTTAGATTTCCGTGAATTTGATGATTGTTCCTTAAATTTGCATCTTACAGATTCCACTATTAAAAAACCTATGGGAAGAATTATGTAACGACCCGACCTGAAATCGGTCAAGTCTCTGTGTAGCTGTACCATCCCAAGATCATGCTGGCACACACACTACATTGATGCAAAGATTCAAAGTTCAATCACACTTGAATTTATTACACGATTCTCATATCGAGTCTTTATTACATCATAATAACTTCGGCCGAAGGCCAACTCATGAGAAATAAACTAAATAAATCTGCGGAAGCGTAGACGAATAGCGAGTCCATCCGACTCCATAGGGCAATCGCCAAGCGTGGATCGTAGCCTCACTCCTGATCGGAAAATTCCTCTACAACATAAGACGTTGCAGCCGTGTAGGTCAGCATTTTGAATATGCCGGCAAGTCATGAATAGAGAACAACAATAAAATTACTAATACTATATGCAATTTGGCTGTGGGGCTCTAAGTTTCATTGTTTTGCGAAAAACCCGGTTTTTCCCTACAACAAGGACTTGTTTGCAATTACTACAAAATTTTTGGTAGTTATTGAGATGGTTCCGCCAACCAATGTCTCGTTCCCAATTATTAAATAACCCCCTCAATTAATTTATTAAGTTCAGTGTTGAGATATCCAAAATACTCCAATTCTAGAGGCTCATTTGTCCGTAATCGGGGACACGGCTAATCGATTAGGTTGTTACTCTGCAGAGGTTTGTGTACTTTACCCGCAAGAATCGTTCCCTCCTTTAAGTCTTCGCACTGCCCGGTGTTTGAAGATGGGACGAACGAAACAGGGTCTTTCGAAGAGTTCCTCTGGGCCACTGCCGGTGCCCATCCAATCCTACCGTTCTTCTACATCTCGTAGCACCGTCCGGCCAGAGTCACGCCTAGGGTCGACCAAGCCAGAGCCCATAATGGCTTGCGGCTGCACAGGTAAGCTTCCGGTCAATGGGGTATCCATCCGTCTCTTCGTGGCTGGGTGAAGCTTTCCGCAAGATGTCATGGCGCTTCTCCATGCATCCCGGCCATCCGCTGGTTTCTCCAGGGTGCCCGTCAACCGTCCTCCACCCTGTAGTGAATTTTGAAGTCCCTCTTGAGCTTGATGTCATGGGGTTTTCATCATGTTGACTCTCGCATCTCCCTTATGAATCACTCAACCAACCCTGTCTACTAAAGCATAGAAATCAACTACATCGTCCCGGGCATCGGTAACAAGGGAGAAGGGTTCATCCTACCTCATGATACTAGTCAAGAACATAACTTAACAAAATTCTCCTACTGCATGCATGGTGGGGAGGTATAACTCTAATGCAATAAAATCATAGGTATTGTAAAAACATGATCAAATGACTTGCCTGGCTGACGGTCTTCGAAAGCTAGCGACTCGTAATAGCAGGCTTCACACTCCGGGAATTCTACCGAGTCAAACAATAGCACAATATAACATAATAGCAAGTTGAAGTAAAACACCCAAGCACTCAAACCAAAACCAAAGAAAAACTCGGAGAAAGCAAATCAAGGTTTTCATCATATCAAGCAACAACTAAGAAATAGTTTTACACAACTAAAACTTTTCTTAACAGAACCTAAGCATTGGTTTTGCTAACTAACAGAAGGAAAAACATCATACAAACTAGGAGCAAAAAGAATCACATCAGAAGCTATTATAGAACTCCTATTATGCCTAAAACAATCCTAGCAAAGAAAATAAAATAAAAGTTTTATTCTACTACAAATAAAAGTTCATCCTCTGTAGCTACAGAAACTAATCTAAAATAAAATATAAAATAATAAAAATAAAATAATTTGCTAACTAGAACAGTAGGAAAACAACAGCTAGCTAAATAAACAAGAAAAACTTGATTTCGACATAAAACTAATTGTTTATTAAATCTAAAATACCCAAACAAGTTCCTACTGCTAGGCATGGTCAAAACTAAGCAGTAGCAAAAAGAATCACTAAAAAATAATAATCCTAACTCAATTTATGGCAAAAAAACTAATCTGTCTAAATCTAATATAAAACTATTTATAATAATTTAAACATGGCTAAACATATTTTCTACAGAAACTACAACAAATTTGCAAACTCACAAAAAAAGAATTAACTAAAAATAATAAACCGACTAAAAGAAATAGCAAAAACAAAAACAGAACTATTCTGCTAAAAAACAGAAACTAAAAAAAATACTAGCGCTACTGGGCTATCTAACGCTCAGGCGTAATATAACCTAGAGGTGCCCGCGGCTAAACAGAAAAGCGACCGGTTCGATCTAAAAAAAACCATACTAAACCGAAAAAAGTCCGAACTAATCTAACAAAAAAAACCTAATTGTTCACTACTTCTAATCTGCGCCGCAGATTGCAGATTGAACGGTGGAGGGCGGCTCCGGCGACTTACAGTGTGGCGACGACGGCGACGGACGACGGCGGCTCGGGCGTGGACGGCGCGGCTGCTCCGGTGGTCCTGGGCGGCGGCGGCGACGTCGGGGAGATGCGGCGGAGCGTGGCGAGGTCGAGGGTGGTCTCGGCGATGGTCGAAGATGACGGAGGCGAGTGGGACGAGCTCGGCGGGGCTCCTGCTGCTCTACAACTCCGGCGGCGGGCGGTGATGCTCGGGGCGGAGGCTTCGGTCATTCCTGGGTGACCAAACCTTGTCAAAAAGGTGGGAAACGGCGAGGGGAGTGCTTGGATGGAAAGAGGGTTCGAGGTGGTGCTCACCGTCGGCGTACGTGGCGGCGAACCGAGGCGGCGGCGGCGAAATGCGAATGGCGATGGCGTGCGCTGTGGTGGGTTTGTAGCGTTGGGTTTTAGGGGGTTCGAGGGAGGTCGAGCTTGGCCTTTTATAGGTCATCAACTTGGAGGAGGGGGCGTCTCGGGATTACGATCCCGAGAGGATCGGAACCGCGGCGGCGGCGGTCGCGCTCTGGGCGGCGTTTGCGTGCGTGAGAGGAAAGAGAAGGGATGGGGCTAGCGCGTCGGTGAGAGAGGGAGGGGTGGAGGCGATCGGGCGACCGAGGTGGAGAGGGTTCAGGTGCGGGGCGCGCTGGGCTGCGGCGGCTCGGGCGCTGGCGGGCTGGCGCCTGCCTCGCTGGCTGGGCCGGTTGGCCTGGCTGGCGCCTCGGGCCTTCCCCTTTCTTTTTGAATTAGAGAAAAGAGAGAATATAGAAAAATATATATTATTATTTTTTTATATAGGACATATATATATCAAAATTCTCAGGGGAATTAATCCTACAACGTGGACATTTTCCAGAGGTAAAACTCAAACTAAAAAAAAACAATTTCTGGAAATCCCAAATAAAATTCAAATTTGAATTCAAACTTTTTGGCAATACATTTATTCTGACATTTTTTTGGAGTGTCATGTTAGCTCCTCTCATACTTTTGATCAAGTATTTGTCAGGGATATTTGAAATAAATTTCAATGCCAAATCAAGTTCAATTCACAACACAAACTCAACTGCCTCTGAAATTTTCAAATGCCACTCAATTTCAATCAAAATGCATAGATGCTTAGCTAATAATTGTAATACATTCCAAATTGAAAATTTGGGATGTTACAAACCTACCCACCTTAAGATGAATCTCGCCCTCGAGATTCGGGTTGGCTAGCAAATAGGTGCGCGTGGTCTCGGCGGAGGCCTTCTTCTCGATCCGAGGTGGCTTCCTCCTCGGAATGATGACTCCACAGAACCTTGCAAAACTTGATGATCTTGCTGCGGGTGACTCTGTTTGCAGTCTCGAGAATTCGGACGGGTTTCTCCTCATAAGTCAGATCACTATCGAGCTGTATGGCCTCTAGGGGCACTGTGTCTCTCAACGGAATTTCGGCCATCTCAGCATGGCATTTCTTCAGCTGAGAAACATGGAAGACATCGTGAACTCCAGACAATCCTTCCGGCAATTCCAGCTTGTAAGCGACTCCTCCACGACGTTCAAGGATTTTATAGGGGCCTATAAACCGGGGTGCTAAGTTTCCTTTAACACCGAACCTCTTGATTCCTCGAAGTGGGGACACACGGAGATATGCTCGGTCTCCAACTTCATACGTTATCTCCTTGCGTTTACTGTCGGCATAACTCTTCTGTCTCGACTGTGCTATCTTGAGTCTATCTCGAATCAGCTTGACCTTCTCTTCGGAGTCTCTGATAAGATCGGGACCAAAAAGTTTTCAGTCTCCAACACCATCCCACAGCAATGGTGTTCTACACCTCCTTCCGTGTAGAGCTTCGAAAGGGGCCATCTTCAGACTGGTCTGATAGCTGTTGTTGTACGAGAACTCTGCATATGGAAAGTTGTCATCCCAGCTAGACCCATAGTCTAGCGCACAGGCTCTCAACATGTCCTCCAAAATCTGGTTGACTCTCTTGGTCTATCCATCTGTCTGCGGATGAAGAGCTGTACTGAACTCCAGCCTCGTACCCAAAGTTTCATGCAACTGATTCCAAAACTTTGAGGTAAATTGTGTTCCTCTATCTGACACGATACTCCTCGGAACTCCATGCAGACATACGATCCTGGTCATGTATATCTTGGCTAACTTAGCGCTGGTATATGTGGTCTTCACGGGAATGAAATGAGCTACCTTGGTCAAGCGATCAACCACTACCCATATAGAATCATAACCTGAACGGGTCCTCGGTAATCCTGTGATAAAATCCATTCCAAGTTTTTCCCATTTCCACTCGGGTATCGGCAAAGGTTGAAGTAACCGTGCCGGCTTCTGATGTTCCGCCTTTACTCGCTGACAAACATCACATACTGCTACATACTCGGCAATATCCTTCTTCATACCTGTCCACCAGAAACTTTCCTTCAAATCCAGATACATCTTGGTGTTGCCTGGGTGAATCGAGTACGGTGAATCATGGGCCTCCTTAAGAATTAACTTCCTGACCTCTGGGTCATTAGGCACATAGATGAGATCCTCAAACCATAAAGTTCCATGCTCATCTTCACGAAAACCTTTCGCCTTTCCGTTACACATCTTTTCCTTTATCTCTGCAATTCCCTTATCTGTCTTCTGGGCTTCACGGATTCTTTCGGTCAGAGTGGACTGTATATCCAAGGTGGCGACAAATCCTCTCGGTACTATCTCTAGTCGGAGCTCTCTGATATCGTCGGCTAATTCCTGAGGTAATCCTCCAGCTATGAGGGTGTTCACATAACTTTTACGGCTCAAGGCATCTCCTACAACATTTGCTTTCCCTGGGTGATAATGCAATCTCATGTCATAGTCCTTGATCAATTCAAGCCATCTCCTCTGCCTGAGGTTCAATTCCTTCTGCGTGAAAATATACTTCAGGCTCTTATGATCCGTGTAAACATCACAACTGTTTCCGACAAGGAAATGTCTCCAGGTCTTGAGTGCGTGCACTACGGCTGCTAACTCCAAATCGTGTGTGGCATAATTCATCTCGTGAGGTCGTAGCTGTCTGGAGGTATAAGCTACAACTTTTCCTTCCTGCATGAGCACTCCTCCGAGTCCTTGACGAGAAGCGTCACAATATACCTGGTAATCCTTGTGTATGTCCGGCAAAATTAGCACCGAGGCTGTAACCAGACGTTTCTTCAGCTCCTGGAAACTGGCTTCACAATCCTCGGTCCAAATGTACTTGGCTTCCTTCTTCAACAGCTCAGTCATGGGCTTGGCAATCTTGGAGAAATTCTCAATAAACCTCCGATAATATCCTGCGAGTCCGAGAAAACTACGGATCTCCTTGACTGAGGTGGGGGACTGCCAGTTGGTGACCGATTCGACCTTGGTGGGGTCGACTGCTATTCCTTCTCCTGAAATAACATGTCCGAGGAATCCGACTTCCTTCAGCCAAAATTCACATTTGCTGAACTTGGCATATAACTGATGTTCCCGGAGTTTCTCTAGAACTAGACGCAGATGTTCCTTATGCTCTTCCTCGCTCTTGGAGAAAACCAATATGTCATCGATGAACACCATGACAAACTTGTCCAGATATTCCATAAATACCTTGTTCATCATGCTCATGAAATATGCAGGGGCATTAGGTAATCCGAATGACATGACGGTATACTCATATAAACCATACCTGGTGGTGAAAGCTGTTTTGGGTATATCCTGTTCACGAATCTTCAACTGATGATACCCTGATCGAAGACCGATCTTGGAGAATACCTTGGCTCCAACTAGTTGATCAAATAAATCATTAATCATCGGCAGAGGGTACTTGTTCTTGATGGTCACATCGTTCAATGAACGATAATCCACAACCATTCTCAGGGTTCCATCCTTCTTCTCTACCAAAAGAACTGGGGCTCCCCAAGGTGACGAGCTTGGGCGAATATATCCTTTCTCCAATAGCTCCTTAATTTGCTTCTTGATCTCTTCCAAATCATTCGGGGGCATCCGATAGGGTCTCTTGGATATCGGGGCTGTGTCGGGCAATAACTCAATCAAAAAATCAATGTCTCTGTCCGGTGGCATTCCTGGTAATTCCTCTGGAAACACATCGGGAAAATCTTGCACTACGGGCACTTCCTCCTGAACAACACCCGTGAGGGAATTCACCCGATTCTTCATCGGTGTGCGTCTGGATACATACTTGATCCTCTTCTGCTCCGGCGTGGTGAGCAAAATCGTCTTGCGGGCACAGTCGATGTTTCCTTCAAACTTGGTCAACCAATCCATGCCTAGAATTACATCCAAACTCTGGGATTCCAATACTATGAGGTCTGCGGGAAAATCATGGTTTCCGATGCTGAGGGTCGAATGACAGCCTAAGCCTGCCATCATCTCTCCTCCTGGGGAAGTGACCTGAAGCGGGGTTCTAAGGGTTCTAGTGGGCAACCCGTACTTTTCCACAACTACCCATGATATGAATGAATGCGTTGCACCGGAATCAAAGAGTACCAATACTGGATGTGAACTTAATAAAAACTTACCAACCATAGTGTCTGGCTGATCATAGACGTCCTCCACGTCAAGGTGATTCACCTGAGCACGAGAAAAAGGGTTGGGCTTCTTTGCTGAGCTTCCATTGCCGTTGCCGTTTCCATTCCTCTGCTTGGCCTCCGGACAATCGATGGCATAGTGTCCTGTCTTCTGGCACTTGAAACAGGTGATATGACTCAGATCCTTCTGAGCCGGAGCAGGACGGTGCTGGTTGCCATTGCCTCCATTGCCTGACTTGGAGTTGTTGTCGTGGTTGCGATTGTTCCCATTCCCTCCATGGTTATGTCCTCCATGATTATGTCCTCCATGGGTGTGATGGGTATGTCCTCCTGAGTATGGGGTATAGCGGGGCTTCTGCTGAGCTCCGGAGTTGTACTTTCCCTGGCCATATTTCCGCTTGCGGCTATCAATCTGCTGCTCCTTGCCTTCAAGTATGCTGGCCTTGTCTACCAGCTCCTGGTAGTTGTTGAAGGTAGCCACCATTAGCTGCATTCCTAGCTCATCATTGAGTCCCTCGAGAAACTTCTCTTGCTTTGCGGCATCTGTGGCCACATCATCTGGGGCATAGCGAGATAATTTGCTGAACTCATCCACGTACTGCCCCACAGTACGGTTCCCCTGGCGTAAGTTGCGGAACTCACGCTTCTTCAGACTCATGGCTCCAGCTGAGACATGAGCGGTACGGAAGGCCTGCTGGAACTCAGCCCATGTCACGGTGGCGGCCGGATAAGTGGCGATGTAGTTCTCCCACCAAGAAGCTGCAGGTCCATCAAGCTGATGTGCGGCAAAGCGCACCTTCTCTGCATCTGTGCATCCAGCTGTGGCTAACTCCCTTCCGACCTTGCGGAGCCAATCATCGGCCACAATCGGCTCAGTGCTGCTAGAGAACACTAGCGAATTCAGCCTTAGGAAGCGGGTCAAGTTGTCAACAGGGAGTGGTGGCGGTGGATTGTTGTTGTTGTTGTTCTGGTTCTGGATGAGCATCTACATCAGGGCATTCTGCTGCTGGATCAGCTGGGTGAGCTCCGGCAGAAAGTTGAAACCGGGGTCACGTCTCGGAGGCATCTGGTGTTTTGGAGTGGATGAGAAATTTGAATAGAACAAGGGTCTAATGAGAAAATAGCACTACCCATATGAATGCACAATCATAATCACACCAATCATTTATTCATTCATCTCAAACAAGGTTCAATCTGGGATTACAAAAAAAATCTCACGACTAATCGAAAATAACGGCCTAACTGATCGATGAAAAAAATAAAATAACATGGCGGTCGACTAAATGTCTTCATCAATTATTCTTGCGTCCTCCGGTGCGGCGTCCTCTGGTGCGGCGTCTCCTCTTGCGGCTTCCTTCGGTGGAGCTCTCTTCATAATCCTGGTCATTGCTCACGAGGGGTCCATCATCTCCACTCGGAAAAAGGTCTTCTCCCAGGTCTATCTTCTCCTCCAGTGTGGCAATATATTTATCCCGGATCTCGATTCTCTCCATAAAATCCTTGACTTCTTTTTCATGTTCAAGGAAGTCCGCGCGTGCTTTCTCCTCCAGTTCCAGTCCACGGAACAACAACCTCCTGTGTACCTTCGAGTTTCGGCGCGTCTGGATTTCCCGGTTCCTGATGAGACTCTCCAAGTCTTGGACATATGAAAGAATGGAGTCGTCCTCTACGGTACGGATGATATCTCCATTCCTAGCTCTGCGAGAAATCATGGCGAGGTCTGATGGGTCGAGCTCGGCCCTGTACTCTTCTCGGAGATGTCCAAGTGCATGATAAATCGCCATGTCTCTTCCGAGAATCCAAGTGAAATCGGTAAACTCAAAGTCAATGGGCTCTGAATGTCCTCCGAAGGTCCTCCCTCGAATGTGCACCATAATCCTGTAGCGGGTATCCATCGGAAGTGCATTGATAGGCTTCCCGGTGATTGAAGGCAGGGCAATCTTCAGCTTCTTCATGATCTGAACCAGCTTCTTGCCGAGAAGCATCGTCTCATCTGGGTGGCAAAACTCCGGTAGCAGAACTGGGGTGAACTCGGCGGCCATCTAGAATGTTGAAAATCGGAGAGAAGTCATAAATGAACAGGGGAGAATTACGGAATGATAAGGACATAAAATAAAATAGTCTCTTCCTATGGCTTTCCGATCCTAGGGGTTACGTCCTACGGTCAACGAGTGCTCTGAATACCATCTCTGTAACGACCCGACCCGAAATCGGTCAAGTCTCTGTGTAGCTGTACCATCCCAAGATAATGTTGGCACACACAGTACATTGATGCAAAGATTCAAAGTTCAATCACACCTGAATTTATTACACGATTCTCATATCGAGTCTTTATTACATCATAATAAATTCCGCCGAAGGCCAACTCATGAGAAATAAACTAAATAAATCTGCGGAAGTGTAGACGAATAGCGAGTCCATCCGACTCCATAGGGCAATCGCCAAGCGTGGATCGTAGCCTCACTCCTGATCGGAAAATTCCTCTGCAACATAAGACGTTGCAGCCGTGTAGGTCAGCATTTTGAATATGCCGGCAAGTCATGAATAGAGAACAACAATAAAATTACTAATACTATATGCAATTTGGCTGTGGGGCTCTAAGTTTCATTGTTTTGCGAAAAAGCTGGTTTTTCCCTACAACAAGGACTTGTTTGCAATTACTACAAAATTGTTGGTAGTTATTGAGATGGTTCCGCCAACCAATGTCTCGTTCCCAATTATTAAATAACCCCCTCAATTAATTTATTAAGTTCAGTGTTGAGATATCCGGAATACTCCAATTCCAGAGGCTCATTTGTCCGTAACCGGGGACACGGCTAATCGATTAGGTTGTTACTCCGCAGAGGTTTGTGCACTTTACCCGCAAGAATCGTTCCCTCCTTTAAGTCTTCGCACTGCCTGGTGTTTGAAGACGGGACGAACGAAACAGGGTCTTCCGAAGAGTTCCTCTGGGCCACTGCCGGGGCCCATCCAATCCTACCGTTCTTCTACATCTCGTAGCACAAATAAGTATAGCACAATATAACATAACAGCAAGTTGAAGTAAAACACCCAAGCACTCAAACCAAAACCAAAGAAAAACTCGGAGAAAGCAAATCAAGGTTTTCATCATATCAAGCAACAACTAAGAAATAGTTTTACACAACTAAAACTTTTCTTAACAGAACCTAAGCATTGGTTTTGCTAACTAACAGAAGGAAAAACATCATACAAACTAGGAGCAAAAAGAATCACATGAGAAGCTATTATAGAACTCCTATTATGCCTAAAACAATCCTAGCAAAGAAAATAAAATAAAAGTTTTATTCTACTATAAATAAAAGTTCATCCTCTGTAGCTACAGAAACTAATCTAAAATAAAATATAAAATAATAAAAATAAAATAATTTGCTAACTAGAACAGTAGGAAAACAACAGCTAGCTAAATAAACAAGAAAAACTTGATTTCGACATAAAACTAATTGTTTATTAAATCTAAAATACCCAAACAAGTTCCTACTGCTAGGCATGGTCAAAACCAAGCAGTAGCAAAAAGAATCACTAAAAAATAATAATCCTAACTCAATTTATGGCAAAAAAACTAATCTATCTAAATCTAATATAAAACTATTTATAATAATTTAAACATGGCTAAACATATTTTCTACAGAAACTACAACAAATTTGCAAACTCACAAAAAAACGAATTAACTAAAAATAATAAACCGACTAAAAGAAATAGCAAAAACAAAAACAGAACTATTCTGCTAAAAAACAGAAACTAAAAAAAAACTACTAGCGCTATTGGGCTATCTAACACTCAGGCGTAATATAACCTAGAGGTGCCCGCGGCTAAACAGAAAAGCGACCAGTTCGATCTAAAAAAATAAACCGTACTAAACCGAAAAAAGTCCGAACTAATCTAACAAAAAAAACCTAACTGTTCACTACTTCTAATCTGCGCCGCAGATTGCAGATCGAACGGTCGAGGGCGGCTCCGGCGACTTACAGTGTGGCGACAGATGGCGGCTCGGGCGTGGACGGCGCGGCTGCTCCGGTGGTCCTGGGCGGCGGCGACGTCTGGGAGATGCGGCGGAGCGGGGCGAGGTCGACGGTGGTCTCGGTGATGGTCGAAGATGACGGAGGCGAGTGGGACGAGCTCAGCGGGGCTCCTGGTGCTCTGCGACTCCGGCGGCGGGCGGTGATGCTTGGGCGGAGGCTTCGGTCATTCCTGGGCGACAAAACCTTGTCAAAAAGGTGGGAAACAGCGAGGGGAGTGCTTGGATGGAAAGAGGGTTCGAGGTGGTGCTCACCGGCGGCGAACGTGGCGGCGAACCGAGGCGGCGGCGGCGAGATGCGAATGGCGATGGCGTGCACTGTGGTGGGTTTGGAGCGTAGGGTTTTAGGGGGTTCGAGGGAGGTCGAGCTTGGCCTTTTATAGGTCATCAACTTGGAGGAGGGGGCGTCTCCGGATTACGATCCCAAGAGGATCGGAACTGCGGCGGCAGCGGTCGCGCTCTGGGCGGCGTTTGCGTGCGTGAGAGGAAAGAGAAGGGGTGGGGCCAGCGCGTCGGTGAGAGAGGGAGGGGTGGAGGCGATCGGGCGACCGAGGCGGAGAGGGTTCAGGTGCGGGGCGCGCTGGGCTGCAGCGGCTCGGGCGCTGGTGGGCTGGCGCCTGCCCCGCTGGCTGGGCCGGCTGGCGCGGGCTGGGCCGGTTGGCCTGGCTGGCGCCTCGGGCCTTCCCCTTTCTTTTTGAATTAGAGAGAAGAGAGAATATAGAAAAATATTTTTTTTTATATAGGACATATATATATCAAAATTCTCAGGGGAATTAATCCTACAACGTGGACATTTTTCCAGAGGTAAAACTCAAACTAAAAACACAATTTCTGGAAATCCCAAATAAAATTCAAATTTGAATTCAAACTTTTTGGCAATACATTTATTTTGACATTTTTTTTGGAGTGTCATGTTAGCTCCTCTCATACTTTTGATCAAGTATTTGTCAGGGATATTTGAAATAAATTTCAATGCCAAATCAAGTTCAATTCACAACACAAACTCAACTGCCTCTGAAATATTCAAACGCCACTCAATTTCAATCAAAATGCATAGATGCTTAGCTAATAATTGTAAAACATTCCAAATTGAAAATTTGGGATGTTACTAATTAATGATGTTCTTATTGTTTCCAATAGGGATTATGTGCCCGTAGATTTCATTGTTCTTGATATGGATTGCAATCCTACATGTCCTATTATTCTTTGTAGACCTTTGCTTAGAACGATTGGCAAAATTATTGATATGAAAGAAGGAAACATTAGATTTCAATTTCCGTTAAGGAAATGCATGGAACACTTTCCAAGAAAGAAAATTGAATTACCTTATGAATCTGTTATGAGAGCCACTTATGGATTGCATTCCAAAGATGATAATACTTAGATCTATTCATGTTTTATGCCTAGCTAAGGCCGTTAAACGATAGCGCTTTTTGGGAGGCAACCAAATTTTATTTTTGTTTTTGATTTTTAGGTTTTTCTTTGTAATAAATATTTCATCTAGCCTCTGGTTAGATGTTGTTTTGTGTTTTAATTAGTATTTGTGCCAAGTAAGACATTTGGGGTAGCTTACGGTGATAGTTGATTTGATCTTGCTGAAAAATAGAAACTTTTGCGCCGAGTCCCAGAATTGTTAAAAATCACAAGAGCGTGATAAAATATTGATTTTTTTTAAGAAGATTAACAAAACATTTCTTAGGTCATTCTAATTCTTTCAGAATTTTTGGAGTTACAGAAGTGTTCGAAATATCCAGATTACTATAGACTGTTCTGTTTTTGACAGGTTCTGTTTTTTGCGTGTTGTTTGCTTATTTTGATGCATCTATGTCTAGTATCGGGGGGTATGAACCATGGAAAAGTTGGAATACAGTACATATTACACCAATATAAATAAAGAATGACTTCACCACAGTACCAAAAGTGGTGATTTATTTTCTTATACTAACGGAGCTTAGGAGATTTTCTGTTGAGTTTTGTGTTGTGAAGTTTTCAAGTTTGTTGGGTAAGGATTTGATGGACTATGGAATAACGTGTGGCAAGAGCCTAAGATAGGGGATGCCCATGGAACGCCAAGGTAATATTCAAGGATGTCAAGAGCCTAAGCATGGAGTGGCCGGGAAGGCATCCCCTCTTTCGTCTTCGTCTATTGGTAACTTTACTTGAGGCTATATTTTTATTCACCACATGATATGTATTTTTGTTGGAGCGTCTTGTATGATTTGAGTCTTTGCTTTTTAGTTTGCCACAATCATCCTTTCTGTACACACCTTTTGGGAGGGACACGCATGAATCGTGATTTATTAGAATACTCTATGTGCTTCACTTATATCTTTTGAGCTAGGCAAATTTGCTCTAGTGCTTCACTTATATCTTTTTAGAGCACAGTGGTGATTTTATTTTATAGAAATTGATGAACTCTCGCAATTCACTTATATTATTTTGAGAGTCTCTAAACAGCATGGTAATTTTCTTTGGTTATAAAATTAGTCCTAATATGAGAGGCATCCAAGAGGGATATAATAAAAACTTTCATATAAAGTGCATTGAATACTATGAGAAGTTTGATTCCTTATGATTGTTTTGAGATATGAAGATGGTGATATTAGAGTCATGCTAGTAAGTAGTTGTGAAGTTGAGAAATACTTGTTTTAAGGTTTATGAGTCTCGTAGCATGCACGTATGGTGAACCGTTATGTAACGAAGTTGGAGCATGAGATATTTTTTGATTGTCTTCCTTATGAGTGGCGGTCAGGGATGAGCGATGGTCTTTTCCTACCAATCTATCACCCTGGGAGCATGCGCGTAGTACTTTGTTTCGATGACTAATAGATTTTTGCAATAAGTATGTGCGTTCTTTATGACTAACATTGACTCCATGGATTATATGCACTCTCACCTTTCCGCCATTGCTAGACTCTCTTGTACCACGCAACTTTCGCCCATTCCATTAACCACCACATATCCTTCCTAAAAACAGCCACCATGCCTACCTATTATGGCATTTCCATAGTCATTCCAAGATATATTGCCATGCAACTTTTCCACCGTTCTGTTTATTATGACATGCATCATCATTGTCATATTGCTTCACATGATCATGTAGTTGACATTGTATTTGTGGCAAAGCCACCGTTCATCATTTTTTATACATGTCACTCTTGATTCATTGCACATCCCGGTTCATCGCCGGAGGCATTCATATAGAGTCATATTTTGTTCTAGCATCGAGTTGTAATTTTTGAGTTGTAAGTAAATAGAAGTGTGATGATCTTCATTACTAGAGCATTGTCCCATGTCAGGAAATAAAAAAAAGAGAGAAAAGGAAAAATAAAAAAGGAAGGCCTAAAAAAAGAGAAGAAAAAATGAGAGAAAAATAGAGAAGGGACAATGTTACTATCCTTTTTTCCACACTTGTGCTTCAAAGTAGCACCATGATCTTCATGATAGAGAGTCTCCTATGATATCACTTTCATATACTAGTGGGAATTTTCATTATAGAACGTGGCTTGTATATTCCAACGATGGGCTTCCTCAAAACTCCCTAGGTCTTCATGAGCAAGCAAGTTGGATGCACACCCACTTAGTTTTATTTTTGAGCTTTCATAAACTTATAGCTCCAGTGCATTTGTTGCATGGCAATACCTCCTCACTCACATTGATATCTATTGATGGGCATCTCCATAGCCCATTGATATGCCCAGTTGATGTGAGACTATCTCCTTCTTCTTGTCTTCTCCACAACCACCGTCTATTCCACCTATAGGGCTATGTCGATGGCTCACGCTCATGTATTGCGTGAAAGTTGAAAAGGTTTGAGAACATCAAAAGAATGAAACAATTGCTTAGCTTGTCATCAGGGTTGTGCATGATTTAAATGTTTTGTGTGATGAAGATGGAGCATAGCCAAACTATATGATTTTGTAGGGATAAGCTTTCTTTGGCCATGTTATTTTGAGAAGACAAAATTATTTTGTTAGTATGCTTGAAGTATTATTGTTTTTATGTGAATGTAAACTTTTGTTTTGAATCTTACATATCTGAACATTCATGCCATAATAAAGAGAATTAGATGGTAAATATGTTAGGTAGCATTCCACATCAAAAATTCCATTTTTATCATTTACCTACTCGAGGACGAGTAGTAATTAAGCTTGGGGATGCTTGACACGTCCCCAACGTATCTATAATTTTTTTTGTTCCATGCTATTATATTATCTGTTTTAGATGTTTTATATGCAGTAATATGCTATTTTATATGATTCTTGGGACTAACCTATTAACCTGGAGCCTAGTGCTAGTTCCTATTTTTTCCTTCTTTTTTGAGTTTCGTAGAAAAGGAATACCAAGCGGAGTCCAAACGGAATAAAACTTTCGCGATGATTTTTCTTGGACCAGAAGACGCCCAGGAGACTTGGAGTGCAAGTCAGAAGAGCCACGAGGTGACCACAAGGGTGGAGGGCACGCCCAGGGGGGTAGGGCGCGCACCCCGACCTTGTGGACCCCTAGGTGAGCCCATGACCTAGATCTTCCTCCTATATATTCTCAGATACCCCCAAAACTTCCAGGGGAGCAACGAAACCACTTTTCCACCGCCGCAACCTTCTATACCTGTGAGATCCCATCTTGGGGCCTTTTTCGGCATCCTGCCGGAGGGGGATTCGATCACGGAGGGCTTCTACATCAACACCATTGATTCTTCGATGAAGAGTGAGTAGTTTACCACAGACCTATGGGTCCATAGCTAGTAGCTAGATGGCTTCCTCTCTCTCTTTGATTCTCAATACAATGTTCTCCTCGATGTTCATGGAGATCTATTTGATGTAATACTCTTTTGCGGTGTGTTTGCCGAGATCCGTTGAATTGTGGATTTATGATCAGTTTATCTATGAATATTATTTGAATCTTCTCTAAATTCTTATATGCATGATTTGATATCTTTGCAAGTCTCTTCAAACTATCGATTTGGTTTGGCCAACTAGATTGGTTTTTCTTGCAACGGGAGAGTTCTTAGCTTTGGGTTCAATCTTGCAGTGCTCGATCCTAGTGATAGAAGGGGAAACGACACGTATTGTATTGTTGCCATCGAGGATAAAAAGATGGGGTTTTTATCATAATGCTTGAGTCAATTACTCTACATCATGTCATCTTGCTTAAGGCATTACTCCGTTCTTTATGAACTTAATACTCTAGATGCATGTTGGATAGTGGTCGATGTGTGGAGTAATAGTAGTAGACGCAGAATCGTTTCGGTCTACTTGACACAGATGTGATGCCTATATTCATGATCATTGCCTTAGATATCATCATAACTTTGCGCTTTTCTATCAATTGCTCAGCAGTAATTTGTTCACCCACCGTAATAATTTGGGATAATTGATTTTAAGCCCCTAGTTGGGTCACACTCGGCAGGTTTACCCCTAGTTTCCTAAAAGACTTGTTCCTACCCAAACCACTTTGCTCCTCTTTTGCTTTTGCCATTTGACCGTTTGACCATCACTTTGAAAACTTCATAAAAAATTCATACTAACTCAGAAAAATTCAAATAAGATATCAAAATGTTCAGAAAAGCAGCACCTATATGTGCATGTCATTTGCATTCATGAAAAAAGTGTTCGACAGTCCCCATCTTAGTTTTAGCTCATATGATCTTAGCACAGACAGTAAAATCTAGAAACATTATAAAACTTATTAAAAAATTTGGTGGCAAACTTTGAGCAATGTTTCGAGTGATTTCCAAGTTTCATAAGGGAATGACATTCGTGGACGTCGTGAAAAAAACAAAAATCAATGCTCCAAAATTTCATTTTTTACCACGACTTCCATGAATGCCATTCCCTTATGAAACTTGGCAAGCACTCAAAACATTGGTCAAAGTTTGCCACCATTTTTTTAGAATTTTTAGATTTTTTTTAGATTTTAGTGTTCATGCTAAGATCATATGAGCTAAAACTGAGATGCGGACTGGCCAACACTGTTTTCATGAATGCAAATGACACGCACGTATAGGTGATGCTTTTCTAAACATTTTGATATCTTATTTGAATTTTTCTGATTTAGTATGAATTTTTTATGAAGTTTTCAAAGTGATGGTCAAACGGTCAAAGGGAAAAAGCATAAGAGGAGCAATGTGGTTTGGGCAGGAACAAGTGTTTTCGGAAACTAGGGGTAAACCTGCCGAGTGGTACACAACTAAGGGCACCAAATTAATTATCCCTAATAATTTCTATCTTGAGAGAAGCCTCTAGTGAAACCTATGGCCCCTGGGTCTATTTTCCATCATATAAGTTTCCGATCTACAATTTTAGTTTCCTATTTACTTTCGTTGCAATCTTTTACTTTCCATTCCATAAACCAAAAATACCAAAAATATTACTTTCCCGTTTATCCATCTCTATCAGATCTCATGTTGCAAATAACCGTGAAGGGATTGACAACCCCTCTATCGCGTAGGGGGCAAGCTGGTCTTCGATGGCTTGTGCATTGTCTGCTACTGGATTGATACCTTGGTTCTCAAAAGCTGAGGGAAATACTTACTCTACTTTGCTGGATCACCCTTTCCTCTTCAAGGGAAAAACCGACGCAAGCTCAAGAGGTAGCAATCCGTAAACTCCTCTCCATGTTCCTCTTATCCCAGGTAGTGCGGTGGGAAGAGAAGCAGATGGGCCATGCACGGGCACAATGCCACCCCGATCCCCTTCAAGAGTTGATGAGCACAGCCTAACAAGATCGGGAGTGGCAAGGTTGCGGAGCAAGACATGTGGAGCACCTCGGCGGCCCCCTGGTCACTGCTTCCAGGGCTAAACGGGGAGCTCCAGCCCAGGCACCGGCAGAGGAGGACGCCGGGGCCTAGCTAGATGATCCCTGAGGGAAGCGGAAGCACCAGGGGGCAAGCCTTTCCCCGACAGCCGGGGGAAACGGTGATGACGAAGTCGGGGAAAGGGGGGAAGAGCCAGACAGACGGGCAGCAGGTTGCCAATACAAGATGAACGCGTTGATGCAGTCGTGCTCCTACTAGACGGCCTGCCTCCCGCCTTCTCCTTCTCTCCAGGCTTCGTGTTTGTGGCACCCAGGCTCAGAGAAACCAGAACGCCCCGTATTCCAGCCCAGAGATCGAGGAGAAGTCTTTTGGAATACAGCACTGCTTAGCGTAGAACAAATCAGCTCTTTATTACAATCTATATTGGGCACAAGGGGTTTCGATATAACGAGGAATTACATCGGCATGGCGACACTACGCCTGCCACTGTTGCTCTATGCAAGCAGTAGAACAATTCGAAGCAGCAAAACAACGACGACGGTGCTGAACTCCACTCCGTAGGGACTCTGGTTGGAACGCTTATCCCAGCGCGCAAATGAGGAATCCACGGCAAACAAGCAATCAAATCCGGCATGACCTGCAAACTGGCATAACACGCCAGGTCAGTACATTGAATGTACTTGTAAGCTCACAGCAACCAAAGCAATCAAGACAGACAACAGCATGGCAATTATAGGTTAAGCAGGAATTATCATGAGATCATTAGAATAACATGGCATGAACAACATGAACATGATACATCTAGAACAATATGAGCATGGCATGAACATATAAATCTGACGATACTAGCATGCAACATGATAACACTATATGCACCACTTATTCTTCTCGGGTTACTTCGCAACCATCAAATGCATCACTTACCAGCCTCAGACATCACACGATCATCTCAGGATCAAATCAAGCTTGGTATAAACAATACCATAGTAATCATTAACTGACCACAAGGAGCTTGATATTTACCCACGATTCTCGCACAACATCATGAATATCCAACAACTCGGTATCCTCGATACCACGGTGATCATCTCACGATCACAACCAATCTCTTTCTCATCATCGAACCGGGGTTGTTATTAAGCACATCACTATTATTACTGTTGACCCATAGTATGACCAACTACGAACTGGGCCCTTATCCGCAGGCGCGCCTATCGACTCTGCAGAGGTAGCGCACTTTACCCACACCACGGAACCCATGGCCTCGCACTCCCATTCGGGTGGACCAACGACATTCTGACAGAACTCTCCCATTGCCATGACACTCTTACGGCCACTCCGACCAAGTCCCCACTGGGCTTAGTACTGGGTGACCTAGCCTACCAAAGGCAAAACTACCACTGTCGTGGCAAATAAACAATCCAAAACGGGGACATGGTAACATAAAAACAATGGGTCCACAAGGTTATGTCTGCTTATCGGGCCAGGGTAACGCATGCCCATAACCTTCCATCATTGGAGGCACCGACAAAAGGCATGACAACGGACGAGAAACGGCCTCCCCATAGAGGCAAATGTGGTTGCACTGGCCAGCTCGATATGGTGGCACCATGACTCAGCCAATAGTTGTTCAAGTTCAATTTAATCCAGTTAAACTTGAATGCAATATGTTGAGCCATGGTAAACTAACATGATGCAATTAGAATGCATGAGCATGATATAAGCCTGGGGTGCAACAACCATATCAACAATGAATCATATCCAACTGAGCATGGCATGACGGCGAGCATGAATAACAAAAGTACAACACTACTCATAAACAAGCGGCGGTGGTGGACGGGGCTTGCCGGAGAGGAAGAAGGCGACGGCGAGGGGTGACTCCAGGGGCTCAGCTGCATCCAGGCGACACCAGAGGATCCCCAACGACGCGGCTAAGAGGTTGATAGAGCTAGAGGGGCTTTGGAGTGGGGTGGTTGGGCTGCGGGGATCGCCGGCGATCTCTGGTCGAGGTCGACGGCGAGAGGCCTGCCTGACCGGGCTACGGCTCCTCTATGCGGTCGTGGTGGTTGTGTGGTGTGGTGTGAGGCTTTGAAGCGGAGGGAATGGCGCTATATATAGCCGGAGCGAGAGGGGGTTACATGGCGCCGCTGGAGTTCTCTGGAGACTGGCGAACATCGCCGAAAGGCACCAGAGGGAGGGGCAAGGGCTCAGTGTGTAGGCGGGAGTTGTCCACACTCGCGGACGAGCACAGGATGCAGAGGGAGAAGAAGACAAGGGCACGAGCGCACTGTGGCTTTTGGCCGTGACGTGCCCGTGCTAGCTGCAGCATCTCCGGCATCGTCAAGCGCCAGGGAGGGGTCAAAGGTGATGAGTCGAGGCTGGTGGCGCGGGGCGGTAGTCGTCGGCGAGCTCTGGCTCGAGCACGCGCCGAACAGAGGCGTTGGCGCTACTCAGAGTGCGTCGAGCACATGCCAGACCCCGTGTCCACACGAGGTCACCACCCTGGCATGGTCAAAGCGACTCCCACGATCGGCCAATCCTTCTCTGGGCTAAAGTCCATGCAGTGATAGGTCTAGGGAAGCTGAGGACTCAATGCCAGGCCGACCAGATGTGACTCAACCATCTTGGCATGTTTCTGGACAGAAACTTGGCTGCTACGTTTGGACAACTTCTAGATGGCCCTTAGGGATGATCTCCTAGGGTTAAGGGTTACTTAGGAGGGTGAAGAGGCTCAAGAAAAAATCAGGGCCAAAGGATCAAGGAAAAATGCACTTGCTGTTCAAAGTGGAATTTTGGGCCAGAAGAGAAATTATTTTCTGTAGCAAAAATACTACAAAAATTCATGCAATATTTTTGCTTGGTACGGTGGGTCATGATTCAAAGAATATTTAGGATTTATTTCAGATTTTTGGGAGCAATAAAAATGGGGGTTACTTTGGAGCACTAGTTTCTGAAATGAGGTTCAGAGGAGAAAATGAATATTTTCCTTTTATGAAAAATATTCATTTGATTATTTTGAGGATTTTTCAGAGAACTAAGGTTGAAGGAGAAGTAGATAGGTCACTTGGGTGAGAGTCAAGGGCATGCCCAAGTCACAAGACCATTTGAATTGATTCCAAAAAGTCAAATCCAAGGCAAAGGCAAAACCAAATCCGGAAAAAGAGAGAAGGCAAAATCCAGGCTGTCACAAACCTCCCCCACTTAGGATGAATCTCGTCCTCGAGATTCGGTTGCTTGGGAAAACCATCCTGGGTAGGCAGTCCTTAAAAATTCCTCTCTTTCCCAGTTTGCCTCTTCCTCGGTGTGATGTTTCCACTGAACCTTGTAAAACCTTAGCACTTTGCTGCGAGTGACTCTGTCTGTCTCATCCAATATTCTGATTAGCTTTTCCTCATACGTCAAATCCTTAGCCAGTTCTATCTCTGCCATATCAGTCCTTTTCTCCAGTGGCGAGATACATCTCCTTAGGTGTGAGACATGAAACACATTGTGTACCTCTGACAGCTCGGGTGGCAATTCCAACTGATATGCGACTGTTCCGACTCTGGCCATGACTGGAAACGGACCGATATATCTGGGTGCCAATTTTCCTCGGGTCTAAAACCTCTTAACTCCTTTCATAGGGGTAACTCGGAGATAGATGTGTTCTCCGGGTTCGAAGCTGATCTGGCGGTGTTTGGGGTCATAATAACTCTTTTGTCGAGATTTGGCCAACTACGGTCTGTCTCGGATTTCCTTGACTTGCTTCTCAGCTTCGATCATGAAATCAGTCCCGAAAATATGGCTGTCTCCGGTTTGAGACCAATTCAGCGGAGTGCGGCACTTATGGCCATACAGAGCTTCGAAGGGTGACATCTTTAAGCTTGTCTAGAAACTGTTGTTGTAGGAAAACTCGGCGTATGGCAAACAGTCTTCCGACTTGGACCCTTTGGCCAATGCACATGCCAGGAGCATATCTTCGAGTATTTGGTTTACTCGCTCAGTTTGTCCATCTGTTTGGGGATGATAAGCCGTGCTGTATTTCAGAGCAGTTCCCAAGGCTTGATGTAGTCGGGACCAAAATGCTAAAGTGAAGAGAGATCCTCTATCCGAAGTGATAGTCTTTGGTACTCCATGCAGACTGACGATTCAGGACACATACAATTGTGCAAGTTGATCGGCATGGTAGGTGGTCCGGATGGGAAGAAAATGTGCCACCTTTGTTAAGGTGTCCACTATGACCCATATTGCGTCATTTCCTCAGTGAGTCCTTGGTAAACCGGTGATGAAATCCATGTAGATATCGTCCCATTTCCATTGGGATACAAGTAACGGTTGAAGGAGTCCGGCGGGTTTTTGGTGTTCCGCCTTTACCTTGTTGCATATATCACAACAAGCCACAAAGTTAGTGATGTCGTTCTTCATTCCATTCCACCAGCATACCTGACGAAGGTCTTCGTACATTTTAGTGCCACCTGGTTGAATTGAGTACGGCAATTCATGTGCTTCTATCAACATTTTCTTCCTTAGACCTTCTTGGCTGGGTAGGCAAATCGTTCCTCGGAATCTTAGCGTACCTTGCTGATCTCTAGAGAGATCCTGTGTCTGTCCTTCTTGCATACGCTTGGCATATAATTGCAATGATTTGCCATTTGCTTGAGAGCTGCGAATTTCTTCTTCGAGGGTAGGAGCAACTTCCAATATACTGGCAAGACTGGCATCCATGATTACCAAATTAAGCCGGGCAATTTCTCCATAAAGCTCAGGAGGCAAAGATTCCATTAGAGCATTCAGGTTGGCCGGTTTGCGGCTGAGAGCGTCAGCAACCACATTAGCTTTGCCCGGGTGATAGTTTATACCGAGGTCGCAATCCTTAACCAACTCGAACCATCTTCGCTGACGAAGATTCAAATCGGGCTGAGTGAATATATACTTGAGACTCTTGTGGTCGATAAATATCTGGCACCTCTTTCCAATAAGATAATGTCTCCAAATCTTCAAAGCGTGCACCACCGCAGCCAATTCCAAATCATGAGTGGGATAATTTCCCTCGTGTGGCCAGAGTTGTCGGGATGCATAAGCCACAACCTTGCCATCTTGCATAAGTACGCGTCCAAGGCCTTTTCTAGAGGCGTCACAGTAGACATCAAAATTGCAGTAGATGTCGGGAAGAGTCAATACTGGTGCTGACGTCAGTCTAGTTTTTAACTCCTTGAAACTCCGTTCGCAGTCCTCAGTCCATTCAAACTTCTTATCCTTCTTTAGGAGCTCTATCATGGGCTTTGCAATCTTGGAGAATCCTTCAATAAAACGGCGATAATATCCGGCTAGCACAAGGAAACTTTGGATTTCTGAGACTATCATGGGTGCGGACCGATCAAGCACATCTTTTACCTTGCTTGGATCCACGGCTATTCCTTCTGCCGAGAGAACATGCCCTAAAAATCCAACTTGCTTGAGCCAAAACTCACATTTGCTGAACTTGGCGTAAAGCTGATGATCGCGGAGCCTCTGCAAAACTGCTCGGAGGTGGTCCTTGTGTTCGTCTTTGCTTTCTGAGTAAATGAGGATGTCATCGATGAACACCACGACAAATTTGCCCAAGAAAGTCCGTAAACACCTTATTCAGCATATGCATGAAGAAGGCTGGGGCGTTGATGAGGCCGAATGACATAATGGTATACTCATAGAGACCATACCGAGTGGTGAACGCGGTCTTGGGAATATCTTCCTTCTTGATTTTGAGTTGATGATATCCGGTCCTCAAATCAATTTTGGATAATACTTTGGCTCCACTTAGTTGATCAAACAAATCATCAATCCTTGGTAGTGGATACTTATTTTTTATGCTGACGTCATTCAGTTGTCGGTAGTCTACGCACATCCGAAGACTGCCATCCTTTTTATCCACGAATATCGCGGGTGATCCCCACGGTGAAGAGCTTGGGCGGATGTATCCTTTCTACCGCATCTCATCAGGTTGTTTCTTTAATTCCACCAATTCTGATGAAGGCATCCGATAATATTTCTTGTGTATCGGTGTGGTTCCAGGCACCAAGTCAGTTGCAAACTCCAGTTCTCTGTCTGGCGGCATTCCTGGTAATTCCTCAGGAAATACATCGGGATACTCACTGACCACGGGAATCAATTCCACCTCTTCTGCCACGGCGGTGAAAACCATATCCTTCTTGGGTATGCTTTTGCGGGCATAAAAACATGCGGTGCGACCCTCCTGATTTGCCATGGTAACCTCTCTGGTCGCACAGTTGATGCATACTTGGTATTGGGTCAACCATTCATTCCCAGAATAATATCCAATTTGTCAGAATCGATGATTATTAGAGACTTTGGAAACTTGACCCCCTTGATATCAATTTCCAGATTATGGAAGACCAGATTGCTTTTGAGCAAGGATCCCGGGGATTGTACCAGCATATGTTTTCCCAAAATCGAGCAAGGAAATTTGTTTTGGGTAGCAAAACTCTGCGAAATAAAAGAGTGGGAAGCCCCAGAGTCAAATAAAATTATGGCAGGTATGTTATTAATAGGGAACATACCAATGACGACTTCCGGGTCTTCTTGGGCTTCATCAGCGGAGATATGATGGATTTGCCCTTGGATGGCACTCGGGCCGGGATATGGCTCCAGATAGTTGACTTGCGGACGGAATGGAGCTGTTGGCTTGCCGTTCTTGGGGAACTGTCTGGCTTAATGTCCGGTTTGCCCACAACTGGAACAAGAATTGTTGCGCTGACAATATTCACGTACCGGGCTAGTCACGATATTCTTGACTTGAGTGGTGGTCTTGTTGACATTTTGTTGCCAGTTGGGTTTGTACTCAACCTGAGTCTGTTGCCACGTACGAGCCTTCTGCACGGGTTGCATATCCTTCTTAGGCTCAAATTTGCACTTGTGGTCATTATTAGCTGGCCTTTTGTCGTGCATGAGCTTGTGTTCCCATTCTGCGATGAGAGTCTTGTTCACCAGAGTTTGGAGGTCCGGAAAATCAAACATGCTGAGAGTGCACCAAAGATGCTGATTCAGTCCTCCAAGAAATTTGTCGACCCTCCGTTCTTCGATGGCCACATCATAGAGGGAATAGCGGGCCAAATGGTTGAATTTATTCAGGTACTCGCAGACTGACATGCTTCCCTGAGTGAGAGAGAGGAATTCATGCTGCTTGATTTTCATAATTCCGGAGGGAATATGGTACTTGCGGAAATGATCCTTGAATTTAGTCCAAGTAATTTCCTCGTCGGCGGGCCACATGGCCTTAGCAGTATCCCACCATATCGCGGTAGCTCCTTCAAGATAATGTGTTGCGAAAGGAACCTTGTCTCCTTCTTCAGTGCGAGCAATTTCCAGTTTCTTCTCAATAGTCCTTAACCAATCATTAGCGTCCAATGGATCAATAACTTGACTGAAATTGGGAGGCTTGGTTCGCTGAAAATCTGACAGCTTGGAGTAATGACCATTCTGATGTCCATTCTGCCCAACCCTAACTTGCACACTTTTCAGTAGTTCCATTAGATCGTTGTTCCTTCTTTCTTCAGACATTCGCACAATTTGCTCAGTAGAAGACGAATGTGGCAGTGGAGGCGGAGGTGGCTGGTACAGCTCGGGGGAATGTCCTGCCTGTCTTGCGGAGCGACGAACAGGTTCATCCTCACAAGCTTGGCTGCTGCTGCCTCCCCGCGGCATCCTATTATTTAGTTTCCCAATGCAAAGCAACTGCAATGAGAAATATCCAAAAATGGGAGGAAAGCCAGTGACAAATCCAGAAGAAAACAGCAAAAGAAACCAAGGGGAATAAAAAGAGAGTTCCAACATAATTATACATAGACTCAACACAAGAGTTAAACATCATGACTGGGTCACTACCCTCATACATGAAACTAAGCATCATAACACGTGCGACTACATCCATACATCATACTCATGCCGACGGAGATACTCTAGCAATCTACTGCTCGGATGGTGCTGCTGCGGGCTCCTCTCCTGAGACGGACCCAGATCCTGAACTGATAGTGGTGACCTCCGGGTTAAGAGAGACGCGATGACGCAGCCTCGAGGACTCTCCCTCAGGGGCAGGTGCAGGATGGTATCTAAGCATAGGAGCTGCAGGAGTAGTGACACGGGAAGCCCACGCAGCAGGAGCACTGCGAGGGGTTACTGCCAAAGGGGTAGTGGTACTCTAAGTGGTGGCAGTTGCTGGAGGAACATATGGAGTGAAACCGACAGTAGGGAGAGGGTTCCTATTACGAGCAGCGGCTAGAGCTATCCGGGCGCGGGTTAGCTCCCGAGCTAACTCGTAGTTTAGGAGATAACTGGCAGTGATATGATGGGAAAGGTGGCTAGTAGGACGATCGCACGCTGGATTAATCAAAGGAAAGCGGATACGCCTATTCTCATGCAGACATAGGTAGTAAAAGAAACCTGGGTGGGTGTGCATGCCAACCTTGTTATAGCGCAAGTCTACAAGAGCTTCGATTGCAGCAAACTGGACCGCCTGAGATGGTGTAGAAGTGAGACCACCCTTAGTAGAACGAGTGTAAGCGCCGGAAGGGGAACTGTGGTGTAGAGTGACCTCAGCATAATACTCGTACAATGCTCCGGCCAGATGCTCTTGATACACCTGATACTCTGGATCAGCACCCTCTGGGTAGAGTCGTCGCCACACGTTCTGAAGCAGGTGCGGTGATGTGTACAGAGCTGGCTCGGGATGGTACAAGATCGGAACTGGAGCCATCTACACTCACAACCATCATAGTTAGTAATAACAATAGATAACCATGCATGCAATGCAGCAACCAATTTCTATGACTACCGGCACTCAGACGAAACTATTTACCGTTCCACTAACGCACTAACGGTCTAGCGTTTCCTACAATCAGCGCGGCGCTGATACCAAGCGTTGTGGCACCCCGGCTTAGAGCAACCGGTTTACCTTGCATTGCCAGCCCAGAGATCAAGTCTTCTGGCAACACACAACAACATGGTATAGAAACAACCGCTTTATTGATGCTAGCGGATTACACGGGTCTGATATTACATCGAGATAAGAGGCCAAGCGGCACACACGGTGCGGCTGAACAGTATGTACATTATTTAATGAACATAAAGGGGCCTCGATTACACGAACTACACGACAGCGGAAGAACGACGAAGTGGAACTCCATAGCAGAGGGACACCGACGTGGACACGGCCTAGACGCGGGAAGCTCTCCGATGTGAAACGACTTGCCTGAAAACTGGCATGACACGCCAGGTCAGAACATTGAATGTACTTGCAAGCTCACAACAAACATAAGCATAATGACAAAGAATATCATGACAATTAATCAGGTTAATGCAATGCAAATAATGCTACTAATGCGGTGAAATCAACATGTGCACCGAGTCCCACGGACTCGCTTACCAGATGGGTTACCTCGTAACCAAATGGTGATCATACCCGGATCACAACTGAAACGCATCACTCATGATTAGCTCATGATCTCCAAAATCATCAGTGCCATCAACAGCTATCTAGTGTGCAAGATTAATTATAAAAGTTGATCCATGGCGTGACTTACTCCCGAGTTCTGCTCATAACCGAGGACACGGCTATCGATAGATTTAATACACTCTGCAGAGGTAGCGCACTTTACCCACACCATGGAATCCACGGCCTCGCACTCCCATTCGGGTGGACCAATGGCATTCCGATGAAACCCTCCCCTTGTCATGACACTCTCCCGGCCACTCCGACAAACTCCCTTTCAGGGCTATATCCTGGGTGGCCCCGTGTCTACCAAAGACACCAACGGCCACCGTCGTGGCAAAACGGTCCCAAACGGGGACAAGGTACCATAAAAACAAACGGGCACACAAGGTTATGTCTGCTTACCGGGCCAGGGTATGCACGCCCATAACCTTCCCTCATTGGAGGCATCGGCGAGAGGCACAACAAAGGACCGAACAAGACCTCCCACAAGGTAAATGTGGTCGCACTGAGAAAAACCCGATTCAGTGGCACCATGACTTGATCAACGTCATATTCAAGTGGACTTATTGACAGGTTTAACTTAAATAAAAATTTAAACTACCAAGTCAAACGATGCCATGATCATGCAACTAATCGACATGCAAAGCATACAACTCCCGTGTACGGATCAAACTTATCAACATAACTTGCTTGTACTACTCATGATTAAACTTTACTAGTTCTCCCTCAATTTTTATTATCATGCAATAATTTTATTAAATCATAATTTACATGAAGATATCACTTAACAAAAGAACTATCATTATTTATCGTAGCAAGATAACTAAGGCAAAATTTTATTCTACTAGACCAAACTAGTCCATGCATTCAACCTGTAACTTAAACAAGCATTTCAAGCATGACAAAGTAACTAGCAAGCAGCCATATTTATTTAACAAATTTTTAAATGCATATAAGAACTCATATTTAACAAACAATCATAGATATTGAAATGACACCATCCAAATGCTGGTGGGTCTTGCCTTAGTGCAGAGCAGGGTCACACTCCTCCTGGTTATCTTCAAGGGAAGTTCCTCCTTCTGAAAATATTTAAAAACCACTAAACAAAATATCAAAAACCATTCTTAAAATCACCAGAAATTCTAGACAGCAAGGAAAATTCCACATTTTGGTGTGTTACAGAGCTTTCTAAAACAAGCACAATGCAAAAAGAATCAACTCATTTGGACTTACGGGCTAGGAGTTATCACTGGTCAAAGTTGTGGTCAAATATTTGAATTATTTTGAATAAATCAAAAAACCTGGGGGGTGCGAGTGGTGAGACTGACACTGGGCCCCACCGGTCAGGAGAGAGGGGGGAAGAGAGGAAACAGAGCGCGGCGGTGCTCCGCTGGAGCTTATGCCGGCGACGAGTGGGTCTAGGGCAAAACCAGAGGGATAGAAGTGGAGAGGGGGTCGTGGCGCACCTTCCCGTACCCGTGGCTTGCCGGGGGATGGTCAGAGTTGCTCGCAATCAAGCTCGCAAGCGGCGGTGGCGGACAGGGCTTGCCGGAGAGGAAGAAGGCACGGTGAGGGGCGACTCCAGGGGCCTAGCTGCGTCCAGACGACACCAGAGGATCCCCAACGACGCACCTGAGAGGTTGATAGAGCTAGAGGGGCTCTGGAGTGGGGTGGTTGGGCTGCGGGGATCGCCGGCGATCTCTGGTCGAGGTCGACGGCCAGAGGCCTGCCCGACCGGGCTACGGCTCCTCTACGCGGTCGTGGTGGTTGTGTGGTGCCGTGTGAGGCTTTGAAGCGGAGGGAATGGTGCTGTATAAAACCGGAGCGAGAGGGGGGGTACGTGGCGCCGCCGGAGTTCTCTGGAAACCGGCGAATGGCGACGAAAGGCACCAGAGGGAGGTGTCGGAGTAATTGGACACGGGTATCCCGAAGACGGCAAGACAATATTTCAAGACATCGGGGCTAGCAACGCCCCTCAGTCCGACTGCCCGGCCGCTCCTGCCGGCTCCCCGTCCGACTGCTCCACCCGGCCGGCTTCCCGGCCGGCTGCCAGCTGACCGACCGCACCGACTAGCCGGCTGCCGACTGTAGTCCGACCCGGCATCGACAAGACCCCGACGAGACGACCATACCGCGGACAAGACAACCGTACCGCAGCACCATCATGTATAGTGTCACTTGTCCCGTGGCACTATTCATGAAGTGACCTAGGGGACAAGCATGACATGCACCATGCCTTGCTCCCATACCTCCACATAGCTTAGATACAAAGCTACCCGCTCCTATAAAAGGAGACACACATCCATCCATCCATGGATGGACTCACACGTACACACACAAGCAAGCTAGCTAGCAAGAGAGCTAGCTAACCATCCATCCATCCATTCCCACGGGCAAGCATGCCCAAGCACACATACGGCCATGCTCATGGCCGGCCACTAAAGCGTGCCTTGTGCACACATATATGGAGTCAGATGCCCATGGCACTGCCCCCAGATACAGCTCTAGGAGCGCTTTGTACTGCCCGATGTACACCCCAGATATATATGCTCAGACATGCAGGAGTAGGGGTATTATCTCTCCGGAGAGCCCCGAACCTGGGTAAGCTAGCGCGTGCTACTCGCATACCTGCTCCCGGGCCTATCAGCAGCAGTCTTACCCTCACACAAAGCCCTTGTGGCATCTGTCGCCTCACACCCCCCCCGTGAGAATACCACGACAAGAGGGGGCAAGGGCTCAGTGTGTAGGCGGGAGCTGTCCACGCTCGCGGACGAGCACCGGAGGCAGGGGATAAGAATACAAGGGCACGAGCACACTGTGGCTTTTGGTCGCGATGTGCCCGTGCTCGCTGCGGCGTCTCCGGTGTCGGCGAGCGCCAGTGAGGGGTCAAAGGTGATGACTCGAGGCTGATGGCGCGGCACGGCAGTCGTCGGCGAGCTCTGGCTCGAGCACGCGCCGAACAGAGGCGTTGGCGCCACTCAGAGCGGGTCGAGCACATGCCAGACCCCGTGTCCACACACGGTCACCACCCTGGCATGGTCAAAATGACACCCACAATCGGCCAAACCTTGTCTGGGCTAAAGTCCATGCAGTGATAGGTCTAGGGAAGCTGAGGACTCAATGCCAGGCCGACCAGATGTGACTCAACCATCTTGGCAAGTTTCTGGACAGAAACTTGGCTGCTATGTTTGGACAGCTTCTAGATGGCCATTAGGTCTGATCTCCTGGGGTTAAGGGTTACTTAGGAGGGTGAAGAGGCTCAAGAAAAATCAGGGCCAAAGGATCAAGGAAAAATGCACTTGTTGTTCAAAGTGAAATTTTGGGCCAGCAGAGAAAATATTTTCCGTAGCAAAAATACTACAAAAAGTCATGCAATATTTTTGCTTGGGAAAGTGGGTCATGATGCAAAGAATATTCAGGAATTATTTCAGATTGTTGGGAGCAATAAAAATGGGGGTTTCTTTGGAGCACTAGTTTCTGAAATGAGTTTCAGAGGAGAAATGAATATTTTCCTTTTATGAAAAATATTCATTTGATTATTTCGAGGATTTTTCAGAGAACTAATGTTGAAGGATAAGTAGATAGATCACTTGGGTGAATGTCAAGGGCATGCCCAAGTGACAAGTCCATTTGAATTGATTCCAAAAACTCAAATCCAAGGCAAAGGCAAAACCAAGTCCGGAAAAAGAGAGAAGGCAAAATCAAGGCTGTCACACACCGCATCCATCCAGGGGGAAAACAAGCCCTGGGGAGGGTGGGGAGGCGGCGACGAGTGGTGGGAGGAGGAGGTAGAGGCAGCGGTGGTCTTCTGGGCAGGGCCCTAGAGGGGTTCCGGCGAGGGGGCAAGGGCACGGGGAGAGTCGCCGGAGTGTGGGCAAGACGATGGTGGTGGCTAGAAGTGGAGGAGGGCTCGGCTTCGGGCTAATTTAGCCGGAGGGGAGCGATGGCCATGGCGGCCTACAGAAGCAAAGAGGGCTTCCCCAGCTCGTGCTAGTGGCTAGGCGGGACTAGAGGAGTGACGGGAGGCGAGAGGTATGCTCGGGAGGCCGCGGGGAGGGCAATAAATAGCCGGGGCGAGAGGCACGGGCTCGGGTGCCACCGGGCACGTCCGGCCGAGGCCCCGTCGACGGCAGTGATCACGGGAGGGTGCGGGAAGGCGAAGAGGGAGGGTGCAGACGAGGCGCAGAGATCACGGAGACGAGCTACGCTCGAGGTACACGAGGAGGAAGAAGCCACGGCGCGAACAGAGACGGACGGCTACAGGTTTCCCGTGGGCGCGCGGCGACGAGCGCTGATGAAGGGGCTTATGGAGGGGGAGAGGAGTCCAGTTGGATGGCGATGACCCGGTGAAGCTGTTGGACATACTCACGAGTGCGAAGACGACGAGAGGAGGAGGTGCCGAAGCACAAACGGCCACTGGGCGTGGCCTCTGCATACAGAGCGCGTGCACAGGCTTGCTATCGTCGTAGTCACCATGTGAACCAGAGCATTCAATGCGCTATAGTACCCAAAACGTTGTCTAGCTGATAGTCCTTCCAAACTTGAGATTGTGGGAGGCGAAAACGTGAGAGAAGGGGCTCTGTGTGTAAGTTAGGCATCAGCTAAAGTTTGCTGCATCAAACTTGGCTGGGCACTGCTGATCAATAGGAAATAGATTGAAGCCGAATGATTTGTCTGGGTGATTAGATTAGGATGGACTATGATCCTGGAAGTTTTGGAGCACAATGGGCCACAAAATAATATAGTTGCTGTGTAACCCCAAAATTGGTCCAGAATCAAGATCATGATGGTTCACTCACATAGAGTAACCACTTGAGCACAAATTTGGCAAGGCCTAAGGATTTGGAAATATGAAGATGGTGTAAAAGTTCCATACCAAATGGATAAACCAAAATGGTACTTTCTTCACAAACATATCCTCTGGGTAGAAACTTGCAATAATTTTGGAGAGAAGATGACTTGAGGAAATGAGCCCAAATATTTGTGGAGAGATGTTATATGGGTAGGAGCATGATCTGGTAATTTCTCAGAATTAATGAAGCAATATAAAATATGCTTGCTTCACAACCTGAAAATAATAACAGAATCAAAGATTTGGCCCTGTGCTCACATAGATGATTGGATAGGGCTGAATATTGGACGAGGGCAATTATATGAGCACATGAAGGATTGTGCAAAAATTCAACTCATTTGGATAACCCTAGCTAGCACTTCCTTCACAAAGGCTTCCCTTAGATAGGAACTTTGAAAAATCACTGAGGAAGATTGGCTAGGCAAATAAAGTTGAATTTTGGCACAGGTCAATTATTTGGACAGGAAAAGATGTCCAAAAAGTTTGGGGACAAATGGACAAAGATAAATAGCACTTGCTTCACAATCTGCCATTCAGGATAGAATAGGGAAATAATTAATGGAGCATGATGGGAGACATCGCCAATGAAATATTTTGCCATATTTGAGGAAGATATGACCCAAAAAATTTACGAGAATTATTTGGGAATTTTGGGAGTGTTAGAAATATAGGTTGCTTCACAATCTAGGGCAAATTGGGTTGTTCCTTTAATAGAAAAGGAATATTCCCAAGGAAAAGAATATTGGGGTTTGGTCCAAGATGGAAATGGAAAGGTCTAGGGAAGGATTTTAGGTTGACCAGCCCTCTGGAAGCAAAGAAGAGGTCATCTTCTTCAGTTTCCAGACCATATAGCCACGGAAAAAGAAAACTCAAGCAAAAATCTCAGATAAACAAAGAAAAAGAAAGGGCCAAAAATCAGGCTGTGACAGTCTTCATCAACACCATTCCAGGGGAAGGCCAGAACTCTAGCCCGATGCCCAACCCCCCCAGAGAGACGGATAGCGGCCGAGACGGCCAAGGCGCGCCGCTCCCCACCTTGACAGGCAGGAAGGCACGCCTCTCGTTCACATCAGCCCCAAGACTTCCGGGAGGGGAAGTGCTGGGATTACCAATGATCTCCAGCCCCGCCTCCCAGCCGAGCCTCAAAGGAACCAAGAAATTTGCCATAGCAAGGACCAGTCTCACTCCCTGAGCGCCAGCACCATCATTTGGCAACACTAGCCTGAAACAAGAGCCCGCGGGCTGGCCCCAGGCTCTTCGCTTCAACATAACCAGCAGAAGATAGAAGAGGAAGAATGCGAGGCTGGATGACTCCGCCCTCCCTTTGTCCCTCCTTTTATAGGTAGTCCAGGGGGGAGCCGCTCCCTCAGCGGGCGGCTATCGTCCTCCTCCGCCAATTCAAGACGACCGGGCCCTCGCCTTGGCGCTCTCCCACGCCACGCGCCTCCGTTACCTACCCCGCGCAATGCATGCCGCATACATGGGTAAGGATAAGGGCGTGGTGGGAAGAGTGAATTGGTAGTTTCTACCCCATGCATTGAAGTCATTCACATGCCATTATTGGAGCGGCCCCACCACTATTGGCTTTACACGATGCGCGGAGAAACCGGAAACTGGCGCAGAATCAAGGCTAATGAAGAAGCAAAGAAGACCTCAAGAGACCAGCCTCTTCATCAACCCCGCCTGTTCACTTATTAGGCCCTACCCCAACGATGCTCGGCAGCGCGTTCGGGGCAGGCCCGGGGGCTTGTGTCGGTGCAACAAACCCTGGGTCTATTGCCCAGACTGTGCACAGGCACGGGGACGAGATTGAAGCACCAACCCAAGTCAGAGTACAAGGGACCAAGAGATTCAGAGGACCAACATGCAGATCAAAGAGACCAAGATCAAGCCAGAGAAGCAAGATACCATCAGGAGAAGGGCCTCCTTTGCATGGCAGACGAGCTCGGGGCGAGACCACCCCCAGAAGAAGGCGTCCAAGATGTCCTGGCAGGGCCTGCCGGGACACCCAGAGGCAAATCCACCTCACCAACTACTCCGCCACGACCCACGTCGTCAATCAGTGCGGTGTCAAGCCGCAAAGTGACTAAGTGGCAACCACTCGCCACATGGTAGCCTCTCCCTACAGGAAGTACCTATAGATGAAACCCGTCCTACAACGTGTCAAGCAAGCAGGCGCGGAGCTGGCAAGATAGCCCGGCAAGGCTTGCCGGGCAACCAACGATGTGATGTTAAGCGGTGCATTTAATGCGCCCGGTGGGCCTGCAGAGTTAGATATGATATCACTGTTTGCTATCTTATCAGTGCATAATGACTACTTTTCCATTTGTGGTAACCCCTTGATCTATAAAAGGAGGTCCATGGCAACCGTAAAAAGGGTTAGATGGTTGGATAACTCACACCCCCATACGCGCGTAGCCACTGCCGCCCTGAAGCAACCCCTTCCAGGCAGTGTCCTATGCCTCGCCACCACCTTTCCACCATCAATCAACCAAAGAAGGATTTGGGTTTTACGCCTCACGGTGGCCCGAACCTGGGTAAAAGTGCATGCGTGATCTCTGTCGTGCTGCCCCACGCTCGTCTGCTCTTTGTGCAACGCGACGCCCCCTTGCCGAACCAGCAAGGGGCCTTCTGGTCCCATAGGTGGCCGAGGTTTTCTGCAACATGCCGGAAGGTTATGTTGTGAATGAGGAGACAACTAGAGATATTCTTGCTTGTAAGGATAGAGATGATCTAGAGAAATTATTATGCAAGTATAAAGAAAAATCTATGAATGCTAGAATGCAATAAGATCCTAAGTTTGCCACCTCACCTATCTTTATTGATGATAAGGATTATGAATTCTCTGTCGACCCAGAATTAATTACTCTGGTTGAATCTGATCCTTTTCATGGTTATGAAACTGAAACTGTTGTGGCACATCTTACTAAGTTGAATGACATAGCCACCCTTTTTACTCATGATGAGAAAACTTGCTATTACTATATTCTCAAATTACTTCCATTCTCATTAAAGGGTGATGCTAAAGCTTGGTACAATACTCTTTCTCCTGGTTGTGTGCGTAGTCCCTAGGATATGATTTATTACTTCTCTAAAAAATATTTCCCTGCTCTTAAGAAACAAGCTACCTTGTAGGAAATATTTAAATTTGCGCAAATTGAAGAAGAGAGCCTCCCACAAGCTTGGGGGAGGCTTCTCCAATTGCTTAATGCTTTGCCTGATCATCCTCTTAAGAAAAATGAAATACTTGATATCTTCTATAATGGACTAACTGATGCTTCTAGGAATTTCCTAGATAGTTGTGCTGGTTGTGTTTTCAGGGAATGAACTATTGGACAAGTTGAAGAATTATTGAATAACATATTGAAAAATTATGATGATTGGACTCTTCCTGAACCACCGCCTAAACCTACTCTGACGAACAGGGGTATATTATATCTTAGTCCTGAAGATATGCAACAGGCAAAGAAATCTACGAAGGAAAAAAGTATTAAAGCTGAGGATGTTAAAAATTTACCTCCTATTGAAGAAATACATGGGCTTGATACACCACCACAGCCTAAGGTGGTAGAGGTAAATCCTCTAATGAAATTCAATGATAATGACAATCCTCACAATATGCAACCTAGTCAATGCCTTTATGAGTTTGAGAACTGTATTAGAAAACAAGATCACTTCAATGCAAATGTTATGAAACAATTGGAATACAATTCTGATATGATTGCTCGCTTGAGTGACTTGTTATTTAGAATCTCAAATGATGTTAGCTGTGTGGGAAAGCATGCTTTTATGGTTCAAACTCAGTTAGAACAAGTTGCTAAATATCAAAGAGAATTGCTTGATGAAATGAATAATAATATCAATGATCATGTTGTTAGAGTAATGAATGGAGGAGGTAGGATGACTCAGGAACCACTTTATCCTGAGGGACACCCAAAAAGAATTGAACAAGACACTCAAAGAGCTAACACTGATGCACGTAGTCCTTCTAAAAAGAAAAAGAAGAAGAAAAATGATAGGACTATACATGCCTCTAGTGAACCTGAAGTAGAAAAACCTCCTGATAATGATAATGAAGTTTCTATCTCCGATGCTGAAATTCAACCTGGTAGTGAACACTCACCTTCAGATAATGAAAAAGATAATGATGAGGTTCATGAAGATACTCAAACAAGTAATTAAGAACCAGATAATGATGTTGAGATAGAACCAGCAGTTGATCTTCATAACCCACAACCCAAGAATACACGATATGATAAAAGAGACTTTATTGCTAGAAAACACGGTAAAGAAAGAGAACGGTCGGTTCAGAAACATATGCCCTTTCCACCTAAGTCAACTAAAAACAAAGATGATGAAGAATTTGAATGCTTTGCTGAAATGCTGAGGCCAGTCTTTTTGCGTATTTGCTTGACTGATATTCTTAAAATGCCTCCTTATGCAAAGTACATGAAAGACATCATCACCAATAAGAAGAAAATACCGGAAGCAGAAATCTCCACCATGCTTGCTAATTATACTTTCAAAGATGGAGTACCTAAAAAACTTGGAGATCCAGGAATACCAACTATACCTTGCTCCATAAAAAGAAACTATGTGAAAACTGCTTGGTGTGATTTGGGAGCAGGTGTTAGTCTTATGCCTTTCTCTTTATATAAAAGACTTGATTTGAATAAACTCATACCTACAGAAATATCTTTGCAAATGGATGACAAATCAACTGCCATACCTATCGGTATCCGTGAGGATGTGCCCGCTGTTGTTACTAATATTACTATTTTGACTGACTTTGTTATACTTGAGATGCCTGAGGACTACACCATGTCAATTATCCTTGGTAGACCCTTATTGAATATTACAGGGGCTGTTATATATTGCAATAAAAGCAAGGTCACTTTTCATAGCAATGGTAATGAGCATATGGTGCACTTTCCGAAGAAACAATTCCAAGTGAATGGTATTAATGTTATTGAAAATCTCCGGCAATCACTATTGGAAGTTTTCGACTACCTCTACCTACTGCCAAAAAGAAATATGAAATGCTTATTGTTGGGGATATTCACATCCCCGTTGAGGTAACTTAGTGATTTAAGAAATTCTTCGGTTTCATGCTAATCGAAAGTGCTTGATAATAAGACTTGATCAACCTTATTAATGGACCATTTTAGAGAGGTATGAAGTTGATGAATTTAGTGAGCACTACCTTTTGTCCCAAATTTTGTTTTCTATTTTTATGAGTTAAATAAAATGAAATGCCATGTTTTGTCTGTTTCCTGAATTTCCCGTGGAATAAAAAATGACCCAAAAATAAAAGTTCTCAGAATGCTCTGAAATTTTAATACATTTTTTCTGAATATGTAAGAATTTTTGGTGCAAATAACATCAGAGGGAGGTGCACCATGTGGGTACAACCCACCTGGGCGCGCCTGCCGTGGTGGGTTGTGTTCCCCACGTGGGCCCCCTCACTTATCTCTTCATCCCACATCATCACCTACCTCCAGAGAAAATTCACCATAGCTCTCTCTCTCGTGTTCTTGCTCTCAAACCCGCAGATTTCGATCTCTTTGCTCGAAACTCCGTTTCCGAAACTATTTCGGGGGATTGTTGCTTGGTATGTGACTCCTCCATTTGTCCAATTAGTTTTTTCTTTAATGGATATTTTGAATAATTAGCTACTCTTGGTGCTGCTGTAGATGAGCTTGCATGTTGAATTCTCGGAGTTCTAAGTAGTTTGAATGCTTGCTATGGCCTCTATGTATCCCTATGAGTAGTTGCTACCAATCTTATAAAGTTTTGTTGATAAATTTTTGTCACCTAAACTTTTTCAGAAAAATTTACGCGAATATGATGAACCTCTTTGGAAGGAGGTCTTCAAAGAGGAGATCCTCGGAGGCATCTTCTAGTGACAGTTCCGTTCGTCGGTATTATGTTGAACCAAGTGAGAGTTCCATACAAGATGGGACCACCAAAACATGCTTATGGCCATGCGACCATTATATGGGGAAGATATTTTGTTCTTGAGAGCGAGGCTCGAGCTCACAGCGCGACGGTTGTGTCTGCACACCAGGCTGAGACATCTACACCAAGAGCCTCGGTTAGTTACCATCCCAACTATTATCCAGGCTACATATTGATTACTGAGTTAGGCCAAAAGCCTAAGCTTGGGGCAGTACGTGTTTCTCACCGACTTTACATTCATGTTCACACATTTCAGTTGTCGGTGTTAACACTTTTTCATTGTGTTATCGATGCTTAATATATTTTCTTGCTTTCTTCTTGTATGTTTGGAAAACTTTGAGAAAATCCAAAAAAATATTTCCTGCTTCTTTTTGATTTTTCTTTCTAGTGTAGTTAGCTTTAGCACTAAAAAGAAAACCCAAAAAGATTTCCTTGTTATTCTTTTGCTTGTTGGGAGATTTCCCGTGTAAATAGTTTTTCTCGTTCAAGAACTATATTTGCTTGTTCAAGAACACCAAAATCTCCAAAAATATATAAATCATTTGCTTGTTCAAGAACACCAAAATCTCCAAAAATATTTTAGTGTGTTTCTCTGAACTTCTTTTCTCTTTATTGAGTTGTACCGAGGAGAAGACCATGATGAAAATGTTGAGTGGCTCTCATATGCATTATTGTTGATCTAACAAAGAGCCCATTTCACCTTGTCTTCTCCTGTTGAATAAAATGTTTGCAGATTCCAGCTTAGTCCACCACACTCTTGCACTATTATTATTTTCTTATCGTTCGGTCATGCAAGTGAAAGGAAATAATGATGGCATTTGATGAACTGGCCGTGGCAGAGAGAACCGGGTATGAACTTGACTTGTTCTGTTTTTGTAAATATCTTTAACCTAGTATCCATGATTTAGCCAGTTATGATTAATCATGTTTGCAATGACAATTAGAGATTATAATTTCTCATGCCATGCATCAGTAGTTGGGAGTGGATAATGATTTATCTTGGATGTCAACATTGCATTAAAATGATTGTGATGTAGTACGATGATATGGTATCGTCCTCTAAATGTACGAGTGGCTTGACTTGGCACATGTTCATGCATGTAGTTGAATCAAAACCAACATAGCCTCTATGATATTTATGTTCATGGTGTTCATATCCTACTCGTGCTAGTGTCCAATGTTACTTATGCATAATGCATGTTCATGACCATTGTTGCTCTCTAGCTGGCCGATTCTCAACCTATTTGCTAGCCTTCGCCTGTACTAAGCGGGAATTCTGCTTGTACATCCAAAACCAGAAACCCAAGTTATTCTAGATGAGTCCACCATACCTACCTATATGCGGTATTACCCTGCCGTCCTAAGTAAATTTTCATGTGCCATCTCTAAAACCTTCAAATAAGTATCCTTTTTGTGTGCCTGGATCGTTCATGCAACGACAGGAGGTAGTCGGTATCTTCCATGCTAAGGGGGTTATTCTCATGATGAGTGTTTATTCACTCACCATCGCACGAGAAAAGGGCGGTAATTGGGATGCCCAATCCCAAACTACAAAAAGAATTGATCTTTCAAATAATCAAACAAAAACTCCTAATGGAGTCATAACCTTTACTTTATCGCTTGGGAACCGCCACTAGCGTGCGTAGCATGGAAGATATTGATAACTGATGGTCTTGAAGTAAACAAGAAGGGCCCATTTCTCAAAATATCATTTACCTGTGTTTAAAAAAATATTTGAGCTCTGGCACCTCTGCAAATCACTGCTTCCCTCTGCGAAAGGACTATCTATTTACTTTTATGTTGTGTCATCACCTTCTAAAATAAACACCAGAACCTGAGAGCGCTGTTGTCATGCTGATGTATTGTGTGTACCTAATGTTGGGTTCATCATGAATGGATCTTTTCTACCATGAATTACAATGTTTAATTGCTGCTTGAACTTTGGAAGTGCTCTGCATTTATGATTTGCGGTCTCAGAAAGGGCTAGCGAGATACCACTATTGTCATATTATATCATGGTTGTTTTGATAACATGTTGCCGTTTGAGATATCTTATTATTGCTCGTTAGCTGATTATGTCATTGATATGGGTCAATATAATTTTTAAAAGTTATTGTCAGCATGGTTAGTTATAATATTGGCTGAAAACCTGGGTGCCGTTTAAGCTTATTTATGTAAACAAGAGCAAAAGTGTTCGTAAAAGTTTTTCTTTTTCACTTTCAGTTTATCAACTGAATTGCTTGAGGACAAGCAAAGGTTTAAGCTTGGGGGAGTTGATACGTCTCCAACATATCTACTTTTCCTAATGCTTTTCCTATTGTTTTGGACTCTAATTTGCATGATTTGAATGAAACTAACCTCGGACTAACGCTCTTTTCAGCCGAACTACCATGGTGTTAGTTTTGTACAGAAATAAAATTTCTCGGAATAGGACGAAACTTTGCGAGGATTTTTTATATAATAAAAGTGGGCACAACCCAACAGGGTGCGCCCCCCAGGCGCACCCAGGTGGGTTGTCCCCACTTGGTGGCCCCGCAGACCCTGAAACCGACGCTATAAAATCCTATTTTCCGAGAAAAAATAGGGGAGAAAGAATTATCGCATTCCATGAGATGGAGCCGCCGTCACCTCCTTTTGTTCATCAGGAGGCCAAATCTGGACTCCGTTTGGGTTTCGGAGAGGGGGATCTTCATTCTTCGTCATCTCCAACCCTTCTACATCGCCAATTCCATGATGCTCCCACCGGGAGTGAGTAATTCCTTCATAGGCTCGGTGGTCGGTGAGGAGTTGGATGAGATTCATCATGTAATTGAGTTAGTTTTGTTAGGCTAGATCTCCTCCTTGAACGCCACATGCCTGGCTTTCTCATCTAGTGGCAGCGACTTCCACAGACAAAGATTGTACTGGCCCCAAAACCAATCCAAAGTTGGGGGGTCCAGTGCTACCTTGTCCGGCGGCGTGTAGGGGTCCTTGTCGCTGCTCTTCGAGTGAGCGTCCTCGGGGGGTAGTGACTCTTCGTCAGTGCGTGGGCATACCGGCGGTGCCATGGCAGAGATTTGAGAAAGAGAGAGAGAGGGCGAGCGAGGGGAGGATGTAGATGAGAACGCAGGCGGGACGACATGAGCAAGGTAGTATTTATTCGCGGTCGGAATCAAGATAGACGGTAACAGTACGAATGGTTAACCAAGGCAGAGCATGTGTGATAGTTACACCTATCACACACGACCCTATACATAAACCTGTGTGGGATGTACATACGAATGGAAACGTTTACCCTGGATTTACTGTATGGGATGTACATACGAATGGAAATGTTTTGCCTGGATTGACTGTGTGGGATGTACATAAGAACGGAAACGTATTCCTTGGATTGGCTGTGCTTGATATACATATGAATGGAAATGTTTTTCTGCGATTCACCATGTGGGATGTACATACGAACGGAAACGATTGGGTTTTGATGCCTCGCCTGATCGCGCACGAGCTCATTTTTCCCCAGCCTGCATGCCAGGAGGGCCTATCCCTGACGGTTTCTGGGTCGTGTGGGAAGGACCCCCCCTATCGCCCACACTCACTTGGTGACGGTTCCAAATGTCTTCACGGAAAGGGGTTAAAAACCGTGTGTATAGCACCGACGCGTACCAGTGAGTGCATATTTCGATGCACAGGTACATATACTGAAGAACTACAGAAGCACCCAGTCAAGAATGATGAACCACAGTTATACTAAAGACTGTAAAGAGAGAGGTGAAAGACATTCTGCATGCTGGAGAAGGTGAAGTGGAATGCCCATATTGTGCCCTCCTCCATGCGTAATGCGCGCACGACTCTAAGCCAACCCCTTATGATGGCTGCCCGCCCATCCTTCACTGTCTTTATTAGGACTTCTTGATGCTCATTGTAGTCCGGATGAAATAGTTTAATCTTCATTGCATGTCCACCAATCATGTACTTTGCGAGGTAATCTTGAGTAAAATGCTTTGGGAACCACTGCAAACGAAAAAGATTTAGACATTGTTAATTAACAACTCATTATGGGAAGTAAAAAGAGAAGGCTGCAGAATTTGTAGTTACCATCCTACAGCTCACTTTTGTGTTGGACAGAGCGTAAACAAATAATTTCCTTGCCGCCATTCATATCTTTTTGGTAATAATCCTTATCAGTTTCCTCACTTGATGCTTGTTCATGAATATCTCATTGCCCCATACGCAAAAGGGGTGATGCGTGGATCTTTGCCAAGGGCATATGTACTTACAAGCAACAAGTCAATATTAGAAGCTAAAAAGTGTCCAGGCCTGGATCTATATGTACTACATTATGGAACAATGGGAGTACACGCCAAGGGATGAAATTAACCTCGGCGGAAAATGTCGGCCACTCCCGTTGTTGTCCTGCATAAGTAGTGAAAGGCATGATAAGTACAACAACCTTAACTTCAAACAAATATAGCCAAGGAAAACAACATCAACTCCAAATGATAGCTTGAATGTGTTGGTTTCAGCATGCTATTAAAGCGGGTATAAAATGCAAGGGAATGTTACCTACAATAGGCTTAGCAGCCACCTAATATTGCAATTCAAACTAGTATTGTTGAAAATGAATAGGACGCAACTCATGCTTAAACATCACATTGGATAAATGTGTAACCGTAAAATAAAGGGCATTTGTTAACTACACCGGGCATAACCGGAACCAAATATAGCCGTTCAAACTAGAATTGATGAAATCGAGTGGCACAGTTCCGACTTGCACAAAATGAACATCACATTGTGAATGACTGAAATAAACAAGGCCTGAATGATCAGTACAACAACCAAATATAGCCATGGAAAACTGGACAGAGTCTCACTGCAACCAACCTAACAACCAAATACAGCTAAATAGGGCATATGCTTGAAAACTGGACAAATGCTCACTTCAACCAACCTAACAAGCAAATACAGAAAAACAAGGCATCTGCTTGAAAACTGGAAAATGCTCACTTCAACCAACCTAACAACCAAATATAGATAAACAATGCATCTGCTTGATAACTGGAGAAATGCTCACTAGAACCAACCTAACTACCAAATATAGATAAACAAGGCATCTACTCACTATAAACAACCAAATATAGACATTCGTGAAACTGAAGTGGACAATTCATACTTAAACATCACATAGCCCTATTGAACATTACATTTTTGCATAACTGAAATAACTAAACATGGCACAGTTAAAACACCGCATGGCAAAAGCTACTACAACAAAGGGTATGGGTTGGCTAGCTAGAAATGGTAAGATTTGCTCATAGGGTGTTGCCTCACATGTCATGGACGGGATCCTTCCAGTTGGAAGAGCACAAATCCATGGTGCGCTCCCTGATGTCGTAGATGGGCTGTTTCACCTTGGAAGAACCTTTGTGGGTGCCCTCCTCGATGAGATCTGACTTGGCAATTGAGGATACCAAGCCTCCACCGTAGAACGTGTCCTTCAGAAATGATAAAATGGGTTCGATGGCATACAAGGATCGCAAATCCTTGACCGCGTGGTGGAGGAGAACAATGCCAGGGCCATCGAAGAGATCGACGGAAGTTGAACCCGAGGGGTTGGGGATGACCACTTAACCTGTGACATGGCTCGCGTGAAGCCATCGCTGTCGACGAGCTTGATGTCGTAGCCAGCTTTCTCGAGATAGAGTACTACGCTAGCCCATTGGCGTGAAGCCTTCCGCATGGCAACGTAGTCAACGTCCTCGCCAGCTTCTGCGGGGAGGTGTTGCTCCAGGATTGACATGTCAGGACGAACGGTGGCCACCATGCCAACGTCCGCTAGAGAGGCCCTGATAAACCTCTTTTTGGCCAAACGCTCGTCGGGCTCTTGGGGATACGTGGTTGGGCTTAGGCTGCGACTCTCTAGAGCAGGGGATGTAGATCTAGAGGGGAGGGACACCGCAGGCCTCATCTAGAAACTCAGTGGGGGCGATGGTATGGGAACCGCTGGGTAACCTGAACTTTATTATCTAAGCTAGGAGGCATGGGCAGACCGCTAGGGATTGCCGGCGGCGGCGGCGGCGAGCTAGCGTTCAAGGGGGGAGTGATACATCCATTTTGCATCATGCTTTTATATTGATATTTATTGCATTATGGGCTGTTATTACACATTATGTCACAATACTTATGCCTATTCTCTCTTATTTTACAAGGTTTATATACAGAGGGAGAATGCCGGCAGCTGGAATTCTGGGCTGGAAAGGGAGCAAATATTATAGACCTATTCCGCACAACTCCAAAAGTCCTGAAACTCCATGAAAGTTATTTTTGGAAATAATAAAAAATATTGAGCGGAAGAAATACGCCAGGGGGGCCTCCACCTGTCCACGAGGGTGGGGGGCGCGCCCCCTGCCACGTGGGCCCCCTGTTGGCCCTCCGGTGCCCATCTTCTGCTATATGAAATCTTTCGTGCGAAGAAAAATCATAAGCAAGCTTTCGGGACGAGACTCAGCCGCCACGAGGCGGAACCTTGGTGGAACCAATCTAGGGCTCCGGCAGAGCTGTTCTGTCGGGGACAGTTCCCTCCGGGAGGGGAAAATCATCACCATCGTCATCACCAACACTCCTCTCATCGGGAGAGGGCAATCTCCATCAACATCTTCACCAGCACCATCTCCTCTCAAACCCTAGTTCATCTCTTGTATCCAATTCTTGTCTCATAGTCTGGGATTGGTACCTATAGGCTGCTAGTAGTGTTGATTACTCCTTGTAGTTGATGCTAGTTGGTTTATTTGGTGGAAGATCATATGTTCAGATCCTATATGCATATTAATACTCCTATGATTATGAACATGAATATGCTTTGTGAGTAGTTACGTTTGTTCCTGAGGACATGGGAGAAGTCTTGCTATTAGTAGTCATGTGAATTTGGTATTCGTTCGATATTTTGATGAGATGTATGTTGTCTATCCTCTAGTGGTGTTATGTGAACGTCGACTACATGACACTTCACCATTATTTGGGCCTAGAGGAAGGCATTGGGAAGTAATAAGTAGATGATGGGTTGCTAGAGTGACAGAAGCTTAAACCCTAGTTTATGCGTTGCTTTGTAAGGGGCTGATTTGGATCCATATGTTTCATGCTATGGTTAGGTTTACCGTAATACTTTTGTTGTAGTTGCGGATGCTTGCAATAGAGGTTAATCATAAGTGGGATGCTTTTCCAAGTAAGGGCAGCACCCAAGCACCGGTCCACCCACATATCAAATTATCAAAGTACCGAACGCGAATCATATGAACGTGATAAAAACTAGCTTGACGATAATTCCCATGTGTCCCCGGGAGCGCTTCTCTCTATATAAGAGTTTGTTCAGGCTTGTCCTTCACTACAAAAAGGATTGGGACACCTTGCTGCACTTTATTTACTTTTGTCACTTGTTACTCGTTACAAATTATCTTATCACAAAACTATCTGTTACCTATAATTTCAGTGCTTGCAGAGAATACCTTGCTGAAAAACCAATTATCATTTCCTTCTGCTCCTCGTTGGGTTCGACACTCTTACATATCGAAAGGACTATGATAGATCCCCTATACTTGTGGGTCATTAGGGAGGGGGTTGGTGGGGGGCTGCGGAGGGAGGTGGTGGTGTTTGAGGATACGCTGCGGCTACTAAATTTTTTAGTAATGGTGGGTGGAGATGGTGGTGGATGAGGGAGGGCGATGGTTCAAATGCCTCAGGTACTGGAGTTTTACTATAAAGTCGGTGGTGGACGAATGGGGGTGACAGTTTAAATACCGCGGCTACTAAAATTTGGGTAAAGGAATTGATGCGGGGCGGGAGCACCCAAGATCGCACACGGTCCAATAAGAATATGCGTGTATGATAATATGGAAAAGAGACGGAACATCCGATTTTTGCATCGCTCAAGGCGGGTAGTTTCTTTTTTGATTTCTAGATAGCTGGTCTATCTCACGCGGTTCATTCTAATTTTCAGACGCAGACGTGCAATTCATCCTAAATAAAGTACCCGCCTTTAGCTTGCGTAGGTGGTGATTTTACAGCGCACTAGCATCGCACACAGCTAAGCCAGTACCAGCCTTGCTCGCGCTTGAGCAGTCATAGTGATTCACAGCGCACTTGCAACGCACACCGTTAAGCCAGCACCACCCTCGTTCCGTTGGATATCAAGTTTGAGGCAAAGAAAGCAGTCAAGTCCCAAGCAATAGCAGATTTCCTCGCCGAGTGGATTGAGCAGCAACAAGCGACCCAGATTCACTCGGAACATTGGACTATGTTCTTTGATGGATCCAAGATACTGAATGGTTCTGGTGCTGGGGTAGTCCTTGTATCCCCACGAGGCGACAAACTCGGTTACGTTCTCCAGATTCACTTTGATTCCTCCAAAAATAAAGCTGAATATGAGGCACTTCTGTATGGGTTACGTATGGCCATTTCACTCGGCGTCCGTCGCCTAATGGTTTACGGCGATTCAGATTTAGTGGTCAATCAAGTGATGAAGGAGTCGGACATCAGGAGCCCAGCTATGACTGGCTATTGCAATGCCGTGAGAAAGTTAGAAAAGAAGTTTGAAGGGTTAGAGCTCCACCATATACCCCGACTGAAAAATCAAGCAGCTGCTGACCTGGCAAAGATAGGTTCCAAGCAGGAGCCCATTCCCAGTAATGTGTTCTTGGAACATCTTCACACACCATTAGTTCAAGAGAATCCTTTGACAGAAGAGCCCCCGCAACCAAAAAGTTCTACCGATCCGACTGAAGTCGAGATCCCAGCCGTGGTCGAACTGATCATGGAGGTTTTGGTCGTCATCCCCGATTGGATGGTGCCGTATATTGCATATCTGCTCAGGAAAGAACTTCCAGCAGAAGAAGATGATGCCCGTCAGATTGTTCGTCGATCCAAACCCTTCATCGTGATAGGTGGACAACTTTACAGAGAAAGTGTGAATGGAGTCGCTCAGCGATGCATCACGCCAGAGGAAGGTCGAATGATCCTCAATGATATCCACTCGGGGCCCTGTGGTCACCATGCGTCCTCTCGGACCATCGTGGCCAAAGCATACCGAGCGGGATTCTATTGGCCACGAGCAAATGAGATGGCAAAAGATATAGTCGACAAGTGCGAAGGCTGTCAGGTCTACTCCAACATGTCCCACAAGCATGCGTCAGCCCTGAAGACCATTCCACGCATCTGGCCACTTGTTGTTTGGGGATTCGATATGGTTGGACCCCTGAGAACTGGCAGAAGTGGTTTCACTCATTTGCTTGTGGCAGTCAAGAAGTTCACTAACTGGATCGAAGGCAAGCCTATCAAGAATCTCGATTCAAGCTCTGCCATCAGTTTCATCAGAGAGCTGAGGTTCAGATATGGAGTCCCTCATAGTATTATCACAGATAACGGCTCCAACTTTGATTTTGATGAGTTCAGAGCATTCTGCGCCTCCCAAGGAACTCGGGTCGACTACGCATTGGTCGCGCATCCGCAGTCGAATGGGCAGGCAGAGAGAGCAAATGGTTTGATCCTCCAAGGGCTGAAACCCCAGTTGATGCATGACCTCAAGCATGCGGCAGGCACTTGGGTAGATGAGTTACCATCAGTCCTTTGGGGATTGAGAACAACACCAAATCGGTCGACTGGCCGGACTCCTTTCTTCATGGTCTATGGGGCTGAAGCCGTGCTGCCGAGTGATTTGCTTCACAACGCGCCCCGAGTAGAACTTTTCTTAGAAGCTGAAGTAGAACAAGCTCGGCAAGATGTTGTTTACCTTCTGGAAGAGGAAAGAGAGATGCCCTTGATCCGGTCGACCATTTATCAGCAAGACCTCCGTCGATTCCATGCCAGAAACGTAAGAGGTCGAGCACTTCAGGAGGGAGATAGTGCTTCGAGTGGATCAGCAACGGCCTCACAAGATTGCTCCTGCTTGGGAAGGTCCCTTCATCATCACCAAAGTGCTCCACAATGGAGCATATCACCTCTACAATGTGGAACACAAGAAAGACAAGCCACGCGCTTGGAATGCGGAGCTGCTCCGCCATTTTTATACTTAAGCATTCAGACTGATGAAATGTAATAAGAAGTACCTTTCAGTTTGTTTATCAAAGATGCAGTTTTACAGTCTCCTAAATGATTGTTGTTACATACGCATGCGTTCAAAAAAACCCCAGCGGGTGGCTTAGCTGCGAACCCGATTCGCCTATGTTTAAAAAATAATCCTACCGAGTGAAGAGCAACCCTCTCACTTGGGGGCTTAGCTGCAGTTCCGTACTCGCCTAAGTTTTAAAAATCCTACTGAGTGAAGAGCAACCCACTCACTCGGGGGCTTAGTTGCAGTTCCGTACTCGCCTAAGTTTTAAAAATCCTACCGAGTGAAGAGCAACCCTCTCACTCGAGGGCTTAGCTGCAGTTCCGTACTCGCCTAAGTTTTAAAAATCCTACCGAGTGAAGAGCAACCCTCTCACTCAGAGGCTTAGCTGCAGTTCCGTACTCGCCTAAGTTTTAAAAATCCTACCGAGTTAAGAGCAACCCTCTCACTCGGAGGCTTAGCTGCAGTTCGGTACTCGCCTAAGTTTTAAAAATCCTACCGAGTGAAGAGCAACCCTCTCACTTAGGGGATTAGCTGCAGTTCCGTACTCGCCTAAGTTTAAAAAATCCTACCGAGTGAAGAGCAACGCTCTCGCTTGGGGGCTTAGCTGCAGTTCCATACTCGCCTAAGTTTTAAAAATCCTACCGAGTGAAGAGCAACCCTCTCAGTAGGGGGCTTAGCTGTAGTCTCGTACTCGCCAAAGTTTGAAAAATCCTACCGAGTGAAGAGCAATCCTCTCACTCGGGGGCTTAGCTACAGTCTCGTACTCGCCTAAGTTTGAAAAATCCTACCGAGTGAAGAGCAACCCTCTGACTCGGGGGCTTAGCTGCAGTTCTGTACTCGCCTAAGTTTGAAAAATCCTACCGAGTGAAGAGCAACCCTCTCACTCGGGAGCTTAGCTGCAGTTCCATATTCGCCTAAGTTTTAAAAATCCTACCGAGTGAAGAGAAACCCTCTCACTCGGGGGCTTAGCTGCAGTCTTGTACTCGCCTAAGTTTAAAAATCTCCGAGTGAAGAGCAATTGTCTCCCTCAGGGACTTGGCCACACACTCCATCCTTGGATGACGAGGTGCAGGTCGTCTGCGACCCTCTCCTTGGAGGTGCGCCAAAAATACAACATACGCTCCATCTCTATCCGCAAGGACGACGAGGTGCAGGTCATCTGCGACCCTCTCCTCGGAGCTGCACCACAAATACAATGTACGCTCCATATCGATCCGCAAGGACGACGAGGTGTAGGTCGTCTGCGACCTTCTCCTCAGAGCTGCATCGCAACTACAAAAGTCTGTTCTGAGTGAAGAAACAAGTTCCGCTCGGAGACAAAGACAAGCATATTCAAGGAAAAGCCAAGTTTAGATAAATCCCATGAGGTTCCGAACCGCAGATAAAAGTACTCGGGCATCAGGCCGAACGAGTTTAACGGTTACAAAATCACCCGGCTTTCCAAGGCGAATTTAATCAAAGCATAAAGTTTGTTCACTCTGCAGGAGGAGGGCTGGCAGGCTCGACGAACTCATCCAAGTCGATTCCATCGGCAATGTGAGTGGCTGCTTTGATGAAGGTTTCCATGAAGGATTGGAAGTCAATCTTCTTGGTGTTGGCGACCTTGAATGCTGCTAGTTTCTCTTCTTTTGCTTCTTTGAAGTGGACACGAACCAGAGATAGAGCCACGTCAGTACCACACCGAGCAGATGACTTCTTCCATTCCTGCACTCAACCGGGGATCTCATTGAGTCGAGTCATCAGAGACTCGAGGTCGTTTTGGAGCGTCACCCTTGGCCAGAGCGCCGTGTCGATCCGTGACACCGCAACCTTCAGTCGAACGAGGTAGTCCATGACGCTGGCAAGACGAGATTCTAGTCGGAGCATGTTCATGGCAGCTTCATCTAAAACAGGGGAGTTGATGGGGTCCAAGCTTGTCTCGATTCGCCCAGTCTCTTCCTCGAAGTTTTGGCAGAATTATGCACTCACATAGAAATAATGAGTCGATAGTTTTATGACGAATCGACGATAGCAAATCAATCGGACAAGGAAAAGTACCTTCAAGCTTAAGGAACAACTTCCTGGCAAGCCCTCCCAGATAAACCTCCAGCTCGTTTCTCTTGCAGGTGAGGTCTTCCACTTTGCCGATGAGAGTCCCCTTATCCTTCCTCAGTCGCGTCACTTCCTTGTTGGCTTCATCAAGAGCAGTCTTCAGCTTGGTACTTTCTTCTTCTTAATTTTCCGACTGAATCCAGCTTCTGGTCGGCGAGTGATGTTTTCACTTCTGCCGTTTTCTGCGCTGCCGCAAGGTCAAGATCCTTCTTCTCCAAGGTATGCCTCATTTTTTCTAAAAATAATAACACTCGGGTCAGAAAAAGATGGAGAGGATGGCAAGAGAATCAGTCGACAAGTTTAAACCTCCCATACCAGCAATTTCATCCTTAGCCTTCTACAAGTTTTCCTTGGCCAACTCCAGATCAAGATTGAGCTGGATCTGCTTCTGCTCCAAGTCAGCAAACCGAGCTCCAAGCTCATAAGATTTCTGTGGTCAGCGAATAGTCAGTCGACAGAAAAAAAGTTTGGTTGCTTCCGAGCAATAAAGTTCAAGTTCTAAGACTACTACCGAATCAAACATTCAATAGTAGTCTCGGGGACTACACCTAGTGGGTGCACTCAGCGTGCCCCCACCGATCCAGATTTCACTCGACCAGACTTGTCTAGACCGAGTGGAAGAACTGAAAAGAGACATTTTTATCAAGACCCCCGCCGAATTACACATTCGACGGCGGCCTCGGGGACTACACCCAGTGGGTGCACTCTGCGTGCCCCCACTGGTTCGAAGATACAATCGACGCAACCTAGTCGACTCAAAGTGGAAAAACTACTCAGCAAAAATTGAAACACCCAGTGGGTGTACAGATGCAAGGTGCAGACTGTCAAGTAAATGCACATTAAAGGTTTTCAGGTAGCATATCCTAACAGAACAAGCGTCAAGCTAGAAGATCAGTCAGAAATCAGCTAACCTGGACATTGGTCTGGAGTGCTGAGCTGGCGTCATAGGCAGCCTGACTGGCCTCGCGCACCACTTTCATCTGCTCCATCATAAGGCCTGCCTGGCGTATGGCTTCCTTGGTAGTGCTCACTTGGTCCTCTAGGACATGATGGGTGGCGAAAAGTGGAGAAGGTGGAACAACCGCAGCAGCTTGACGATCTGAGGCATGGAGTTGCACGGACAAAGCAAGGACTTGGACAGTCGACGATGAAGGACGCTCAGTCAACACTGGATCAGCAAAGGTAACAGAAGCTCGATTGAGGTCCCCGGACTGCTGGATCACTGGTTCTGGCACCGCTGTCGATTGGGGTGCCTTGCTGACTGGCACCCCCCTGCCTGAGGTCTTGCCCCTCCTTCCCATAGGCCTCTGGGGCATATCTTCATCGTCGTCTGGAAGTTCAATAACATTCAGGCGGCGCTGCAAAAGACTCAACCACAAGGGTTCGGTCGACCTATAAATCAATCGACAAAATGAAGACAAAGAGGGCAGGAGTCATGCCTGCTTTGGAAGTGACTGCGTCTTCAATCCCTTCAGCACCTTCATCCTTGTAAATGGAAGTCCCAGAAGTAGCAACACTTGAAGTTTCAAGATTCACTTGGTCAAGTTGGAGAATGAGTCGACCGTAGTATAGAAGTTCCCAAACAACACAAGAGAAAAGAAACAAAGTAAAATACTTACGCAGAGGCAACGGGAATGTCCACCTTGATTTTAGGCAAGGCCTTCCGAGGCTTTGCAGGCGCGACCTTGGGCTGCTTTGGAGCCTTCTCAGCTGGATCAGGAGCTGTTGTCCGAGTGTGCTTCGAGGCGTGCGTACTTGACGCAATTGCTTTGCCCCGTCCACCTGCTGTATCATGTGTTTTCTTAGAACGCCTTTCAGAGCGGGGTGGTGACACGACCTCTTCACCACTGCTTGAGTCGTCACTCTCATCGTCGTCTAAGTCCCCTGATTGCCACTGAGTGCTTTCATCCACGCTCGCCTCGCCATCCTAGGCGAGATCCCCATTCGGCATTGAGTACATTTCAGTATACATCTGCAAGACAAAGAGTAAATGAAGTTCAAGGATGGTTGCAAGTCAGAATTAGAAGACAGTCGGTAACAAATGTCAGACCTTGTCTGGTTCGTGTTCAGAGTCGAATGGCGCAACTCTTCTAGACCCCCTGGGTTGTCCTTGTTTCCAGTGATGCTCTGCAACAACTGCACCACTATCTTCTCGTCAACCTCCTCAGGATGGATACGAGCGGTATCGTTCGCGCCCGAGTACATCAACATCGGTTGATCGCGTGCTTGGAGAGGCTGGATGCGTCGACTGAGGAACACTTCCAACAAGTCCATACCAGTCACGCCATCACGGACCAGCTGAACTACCTAGTCGACTAATGTCAATGCTTCAGCCTTCTCCTCCGGGGTCTCAAGCAACGAGGGAGGTTGGCGGACTCGGTCCATGGTGAAAGGAGGAAGACCGGTCGACAGACCAGGAGTCGGAACATCCTTGTAGTAAAACCAACTCGACTGCCATCCCCTAACCGAGTCTGGAAGGGTCATTGCAGGAAAATCACTCCTACCTCTCGTCTGGATCCCTAAACCCCCACACATCCAGATCACTCGGGTCTTAACATCAGTCGGACTGGCCTTCTTCACAGACTGAGAGCGGCAGGTGAAAATGTGCTTGAAAAGACCCAGTGCGGGTGACAACGCAAGAAGTTTTCACACAAAGAGACATATGCGGCAAGATATGTGATTGTGTTGGGAGAAAAATGATGAAGTTGGGCTTCGAAAAAGTTCAGGAAACCTCAAAAAAAGCATGAGGAGGCAAAGAGAAGCCGCGGTCAACATGAGTGGCTAAGAGGACGCACTCACCCTCTTGCGGCTACGGCTCGAGTTCGTTCCCCTGTAGCCTCCCAGATCCAGGGGCAATCAAGCCCCATGCTTCTAGATCATATATATCTTCATGCCGGATTGCACACTGGATCTAGTCCCCCTGAATCCAGCCAGGCGGCAATCCGGACCTTGATAACGACCCCGACTCGTCTTTTTGCCCTTCGATTTCGCCATTGTCGTCGCCGCCTTGACGCGCTCTAGGGTCGCCGTCTTGTCCTTCCCCATCGCCACAGATTGCTTACGGGTGGGGTGGCGGTGCCGAGACTAGAGGGGTGAACAATGGAGAAGCATAGGAGGAAGAAGGGGAATAAGGGACACTGTGCAATCGCAACGGCCTCAACGCCTTTTATGGCCTCACTTCCGAGTGGCTGACGCGTGGGCCCAAGTGATCCTATCAAATCCCGCAACAGTCGTGTGCTCGATACATGGCAAAAAAGGCGGCGTGAGAATCGAGGCACCCCTGCCTAATCCGTTCCGTTTACTGTGGTGCCCTCCGTCCCGCGCGCTTCTCCAAATTTCGAATCCCGTGAGATCCGGGAACGGCAGCACAACCAATCGGGCCAAAGATTTTATACCGCTCCAACACTCGAAGCACATCAGTATAAGTTCACTCGACGAACTCTGAATGGATCAAGGCGACTGAAGGTGAAGTCAAAGGTTCAGCATGGTTCACCGACCCAAGTAAAATGCCTCTGAAGCATAAAAATCCGGTTGGAACCATCTTCAGCCTCTCCTCACTCGGACCTCGATCCTTTCGGGGGCTAATGACAATGACATGTACCTAGGGTAGGGTGATAGGCCTGACCTAGACACCCTTCCCAAGGACACTGCCCCAGAGGCAAAGACATACAAAGTACAGCAGCATCTACCGACTGAAATCACCTCAGAATGCAACCTACTCGACCAACAGTTCCACTTGAAAAACCCAATTTCATTCGACCAGGACATAGTCATTCGACCATACCAGAAACCACTCGGATTACAGAAGATCTAAAGTCACGCAGGATGGCAACAGTCAGGCGTCCACTCCGTAGCCTTAATGATCATTTATATGTCTTTAATGCTGGCATTACCAGTAACGTCTCACCTTTATGTACATTGAATTCCTTGTAATGTGGGTTGGCTGGGGTCCTGGCGCACTCTCTATAACCACCCCCCTCCACTGGACAAGGGTTCGCACCCCCTGTAGTTTCACGCATAATCCAGTCGACCGCCTCAGGGCACCGAGACGTAGGGCTTTTACTTCCTCCGAGAAGGGACTGAACTCGTAAATCTTGCGTGCACAAACTCATCGTAGCTAGGATCTTGCCTCCTCCTACGTACCCCCTATTCTACTGTCAGACTTAGAACCACGACAGTAATTGGTTCGGTCGCTTGATTCTTCATTTAACACCCTTGCACTGATGATACAAGAACATGGAGACTACAAGTCCCTTGATCCCGCTGATATCTTCTAGAGGCTAAACACTCATGAGTTCCAACTTGTTGAGAAGAGAGATCTCTATGGACCAAGCTACGGCAGATCACGCGCTCTGAAGGCCAAGGCAGTATCTGAATCTAAAGGTGAGGATTCTGGTAGCAGCATTGGTGATCCTGAAGAAGTGAGCCAGGAACTAGCAATGCTCTTGAGGAAATTCCAGAAGTTTTGAAGACGTGGTCGCTTTGGAAAATCCTCAAGAAGTGATGACATAAGATCTGATTCCTCATCCCGTGACTACAAGAAGAGACTGTGCCACAAATGCAAGAAACCAGGTCACTACATTCAAGACCATCCTCAGTGGGAAAAGGAATCAAAGAAGAAGAAGTAGAAGGATTACAGTTCTGATGAATCAAAGAAGAAGAAGAAGTCTTCAAAGTCCTCATCATCAAAATCCTCGAAGTCTTCATCTCACAAGAAGAGCAGCTCCAAGAAGGCTCGGGCATTCATTGGCAAGGAAATGGACTCTGAGGCTGAATCTGAAGAAAATGAGGAAGAGGAGGCATCTGAGGAGTCAGAATCTGGTGTGGCGAGCCTAGCCATCGCTACTGCATTCGTCAGCAAGTCTGTATTCAACTCTGAGGAGAATGACTTCTCCAACACGACTAATGATGACGATGATGACTACGTTCCCACCTATTGCTTCATGGCAAAGCTTTCGAAGGTACTCAAATATCCCTCCTCTGAATCAAGTGAGGATGCATCTGATGAAAACCTCAAGCCTAGCTATTCTAAACTTGCTAAGATTGCTGTAAAACAACAAAAGGCTTTTGAAAAGGTTCAAAATATGCTTGACAAGAGCGATGATATGTTGGGTGCAGAAATGGATCACACCAAAACCTTGACTGAAAATCTTCAGAGACTTCAGTCCATGTTTGACAATCTTCAGAGTGATCATAACACTCTCTTATCTGATCATGAGAAGCTTTCTTATGAATTTCTTTAAAGAAAGCAAGATCTTGAGAACCTAAGGGTGAGTTATGAAGATCTTCAGAAGGAGCGTGATTCATTACTTGATCAACAAATCAGCGCTGCTCAGGAAGAATTCATTCCTCCATGTTTGAACTGCATTGAACGTGAATCTGCTAATTCTTCACCTAAATGTTCAAATGCTTATATTTCTGCAAATTCTTCACCTGTCTCTTCTATTACTAATTCCTCATCTAAGGATTTTGCTAGTATCATTGACAATGCAGGGCTGAAGGAATTGTATATGACAGACATGTACAAAAGCCTCAAAGGGCATCAGGCTCTTTGTGATGTGCTTAGAAAGCAGATCCTCAACAAGAACCCGAGGAAAGAGGGTATTGCCTTTGAGAGGAAACTCATTGCTGATGGAACATACTGGAAGCCTGAGCAGTATCCCAAAACCTCATGGGTTACTGCAAAGGGGCCTCCTGTAGATCCATCTACTTTATCTGGCTTTACATGTGAATCTCCTCATTCTACTGATGAGTCATTTGACTCCAACTATAAGCTGTTCAAAACTCAGAATGGTGAAGTATTTGCTAGATATGTTGGCACTAACTGCAGGAATGGTCCCCTATGAAGAAAATCTAGTATCCCAAAAGGTGCCTTGAAAGTCTTTAGGTGAATGTCATCATGACACCACATGTGAAGAATAGGAACCCCAGATCAAATTCTTCATATGGAGCCAAGTCTTCATATGGATCCAAGTCCTCATATAGACCACATTCCTCATGTGGATCAAATTTGTCATATGGATCAAAGTCCTCATATGAACATCATCGTGCTAACACTTCTGTTTCGCAGGGAAAGACTAAGGGTTATGAATATGTGCATTATTCTTCAAATCACTATGTTCATAAATCCTCGAAGAATTTCTCTGCTTATTCATATGCTTACCCTAACCCCTCTTATGTGAAACGAAGTGGATTGGTATCTTTGCCACCTTTCTCTTATGGAGCTCGCAGAATGATGAACTCTTTACCACCCCTCCAGATGTGGGTGGTGAAGAAAAAGAACTAATCTCTTATGCAGGGTCAGGTGTCCGGACGAACTTAATCGTCTGAAGAATTTGCTGGGGACCTGAATATGCTTTAATGGACACAAGCTAATCATGAGGAAATGAATTTTCATTTCGCACGTCCTAATACTGCTTTATCTGTTACTTGATGAAATTGATCTGATGAATCTGATGTCACATTCTTCACTGATGAAGTATATGAGTCAGTAAGCTGCACTAATTCATCTGGAGGATGATCAACCCAAAGCCACTGAGTGGGTCCTCGATAGTGGATGTACAAATCACAAGACTGGTGGCAAGAACTTATTGATGGACGCTCCCTTGTCTCCATCTGAAGCATATCACCTATACTGACAAAGGAAAAAAAGCAAGGTATTGGGTCTAGGTAAGGTTGTGATCTCAAAGGATCGACACATGGACAAAGTCATGCTTGTCGAGTCCTTAGGATTCAACCTCATGTCAGTCTCAATGCTATGTGATCTTGATATGGTTGTTATCTTTGGCAAGTACCGATGTGTTGTGATCATGGAAGTTAACCATTCCAAAGTCTTCGAAGGCTTTAGGAGAGGAGATCTGTATATTGTTGATTTCTCTACAGGACCACAACCTGCTATATGTATACTTGCAAAAGCTTCAGAAGGCTGGCTATGGCATCGATGACTCGGTCATGCTGGCATGAGGAATTTGCACACGCTCGCGAAGAAGAAGCATGTCATTGGCATTGAGAATGTCAAATTCCTCCAAGATCACCTGTGCGAAGGATCTCAAGCTGGAAAGATGACCAAGGCCAAGCATCCCGCAAAGACTATCATGACTACCACTCGTCCATTTGAATTGCTTCACATGGATCTCTTTGGTCCTAATCACTATTCTGCTTTCACTAATGAAGCATCTCTATATGGCTTTGTTATTGTTGATGATTACTCTCGATACACATGGGTGCATATTGTCACATACAAACGAGAAGTGCAGGAAGTCTTCAAACGATTTCCTCGAGGGCTTCAACCAACTTTGGTGTGAAGATCAAGCACATCAGAAGTGACAATGGAACTGAGTTCAAGAACACTGGTCTTGATGACTATCTTGATGAACTTGGTATTACTCATGAGTTATCTGCTCCTTATACTCCTCAGCAGAATGGCATCGTGCGGCGGAAGAACCGGACTCTTGTTGAGATGGCTTGCACTATGGTTTATGAATACAAGACGCCTCGTCACTTCTGGATTGAGGCAATTGACACTGTGTGCCACATCATCAACAGGGTATATCTTCACAAATTCTTCAAAAAGACCGCATATGAACTCCTCACTGACAAGAAACCCAATGTGAGTTATTTCAAAGTCTTCGGTGCTAAATGTTGGATTAGAGATCCTCATCACAATTGTAAATTTGCTCTGAAAGCACATGAAGGTTTTATGCTTGGTTATGGAAAGGACTCGCACACCTACAGAGTCTTCAACAATTTTCACCACAAGGTTGTTGAAACCGTAGATGTGCGGTTCGATGAAACTAATGGATCGCAAAGAGAGCACCTACCTCCTGTGCTACATGAAAAATCACCTGAGGAAACCATCAAGTTCAAGGCTACTAAGGATGTCATTCCTACTGAAGAATCTGTTGAAGTAGTCATTCCAGATCGTGAAGAACATCATGCTGGTGCACCTGAAGAAAATGGCTCTGAAGAAAATGCTCAGCAAATTCCTCGTCGTCAACCAGCTCATCCTCGCGTTGCAAATGAAGTGCAGATTGAGAAAACCATCAACGACATCAACGCACCAGGTCCTCTCACACGCTCAAAAGCTTCACATTTGTCTAACTTTTGTAGGCACTTTGCTTTCGTTTCTATCACAGAGCCCACTAAGGTAGATGAAGCATTTATAGAGCCTGAGTGGATTCAAGCTATGCAAGAGGAATTACATCAGTTCGAGCTCAACAATGTCTGGGAACTTGTCAAGTGACCAGACCCTCGCAAGCACAATATCATTGGCACAAGATGGATCTACCGCAACAAGCAAGATGAAAATGGCCTTGTGGTGAGGAATAAAGCACGGCTTGTAGCTCAAGGCTACACACAGGTTGAAGGAATTGATTTCGATGAAACTTTTGCACCTATTGCTAGACTTGAGGCTATTCGCATATTACTTGCTTATGCTAACCATCACTATATCATCTTATATCAAATGGATGTGAAAAGTGCATTCCTCAATGGTAAGCTTGAGGAAGAAGTATATGTTGCTCAACCCCCATGTTTTGAAGATCCAAAGCATCCTGACAAAGTCTTCAGACTTAATAAGGCCCTTTATGGCCTCAAGCAGGCCCCTCGGGCGTGGTATGATACTTTGAAGGAATTCCTAAAGAAGAAGGCTTCAAACCCGATTCACTTGACCCAACTCTTTTCACTAAAACTTATGATGATGAACTATTCATGTGCCAAATATGATGAGTGAATAATATCATTTTTGGCTGTACTGACCAACGTTACAGTGATGAATTTGCCTATATGATGAGTGAATAATATCAAATGTCTATGATGGGAGAATTGAAATTCTTCTTAGGTCTTCAGATACATCAACAACAAAATGGCATCTTCATATCTCGGGAGAAATACCTCAAGGATGTATTGAGGAAATTTGGCATGCAAAGGAGTCAAAATTCCTATGCCCACAAATGGCCATCTATGCACTGATGAAAATGGTATTGACTTCGATCAAAAGGTATACCACTCCATGATTGGCTCTTTATTGTATTTATGTGCATCTAGGCCAGATATTATGCTTAGTGTTTGCATGTGTGCCCGATTTCAAGCTACACCGAAGGAATCACACCATAAGGCTGTGAAGCATATTCTTCGATATCTAGCTCACACTCCAACACTTGGATTATGGTATCCCAAGGGCTCGGCTTTTGATCTCATTGGATATTCAGACTCTGACTATGCTGGTGATCGTGTGGACCGCAAGTCAACATCAGGCACATGCCATTTCCTTGGACGATCCTTGGTATGTTGGTCCTCGAAGAAACAGAACTGCGTATCACTTTCTACTGCTGAAGCTGAGTACATTGTTGCTGGTTCGTCCTGTGCTCAGTTGCTATGGATGAAGCAAATCCTCAAGGACTACGGCATCAATGTGAAGAATGTGCCTCTCTGCTATGACAATGAGAGTGCCATCAAGATTGTTCATAACTCAGTTCAACACTCAAAGACAAAGCACATTCAGATTCGTCATCATTTTCTTCGTGATCATGTGTTGAAGGGCGACATCTCTATTGAGCACGTGAAGACTGAAGAATAGCTAGCCGACATCTCCACAAAGCCCTTGGATGAGATGAGATTTAGCAAGTTGCGGTTTGAGCTTAATATCTTACAATCTTAGAATGTCCTTTGAAAAGGACACAGATCCTAACACTTATGCAAAATTGATGACTTAGATGTGCAACACACGAAGCAACATATTTCTTCAATCGATGAAGACTAACCCTCTATGTGTGAAGAAATTAATGAAGAATTTGATTCTGAGAGCCCTATGACAACTGTACGCGGCATCTGAAATCAGCATTCTTATACGATGGGTTACACCACCAACAAAAGTTGAAAATCTTCAATTTGAGTTTTTTTTCTTCAGTTTTGAAATTCCTCAGTTGCTCAATTTATTCAACATTGCAATGTCTTCACTCTTTCCGTCGTTTTTCTTCATTGACTATATATATGAGTTTAAGTCCTCTACAACATTCACTCATTGCCAGTTCTTGTTGGGGAACGTAGCAGTAATTCAAAATTTTCTACGCATCACCAAGATCAATCTATGGATTTTACTAGCAACGAGAGGGAAGGAGTGCATCTACATACCCTTGTAGATCGCGAGCGGAAGCGTTCAAGAGAATGGGGTTGATGGAGTCGTACTCGTCGTGATGCAAATCACCGATGATCCTAGAACCGAACGGACGGCACCTCCGCGTTCAACACACGTATGGAGCAGCGACGTCTCCTCCTTCTTGATCCAGCAAGGGGGAAGGAGAGGTTGATGGAGATCCAGCAGCACGACGGCGTGGTGGTGGAAGTAGCGGGATCCCGGCAGGGCTTCGCCAAGCGCAAGCGGGGAGGAAGAGGTGTCACGGGAGGGAGACGGAGGCGCCAGGGCTTAGGTATTGCTGCCCTCCCTCCCCCCCACTATATATAGGGCCAAGGGAGAGAGGGGGGCGCAGCCTTGGCCCTTCCTCCAAGGAAGGGTGCGGCCAGGGAGGAGTCCTTCCTCCCCAAGGCACCTCGGAGGTGCCTTCCCCCTTTAGGACTCTCCCTTTTTCTTATCTCTTGGCGCATGGGCCTCTTGGGGCTGGTGCCCTTGGCCCATATAGGCCAAGGCGCACCCCCTGCAGCCCATGTGGCCCCCCGGGGCTGGTGGACCCCCTTGGTGGACCCCCCGGACCCCTTTCGGCACTCCCGGTACAATACCGATAAAGTGCGAAACTTTTCCGGCGACCAAAATAAGACTTCCCATATATAAATCTTTACCTCCGGACCATTCCGGAACTCCTCGTGACGTCCGGGATCTCATCCGGGACTCCGAACAACTTTCGGGTTACCGCATACTAATATCTCTACAACCCTAGCGTCACCGAACCTTAAGTGTGTAGACCCTACGGGTTCGGGAACCATGCAGACATGATCGAGACGACTCTCCGGTCAATAACCAACAGCGGGATCTGGATACCCATGTTGGCTCCCACATGCTCCTCGATGATCTCATCGGATGAACCACGATGTCGAGGATTCAATCAATCCCGTATACAATTCCCTTTGTCTATCGGTATGTTACTTGCCCGAGATTCGATCGTCGGTATCCCGATACCTTGTTCAATCTCGTTACCGGCAAGTCTCTTTACTGGCTCCGTAACACATCATCCCGTGATCAACTCCTTGGTCACATTGTGCACATTATGATGATGTCCTACCGAGTGGCCCCAGAGATACCTCTCCGTTTACACGGAGTGACAAATCCCAGTCTCGATTCGTGCCAACCCAACAGACACTTTCGGAGATACCCGTAGTGCACCTTTATAGCCACCCAGTTACGTTGTGACGTTTGGTACACCCAAAGCATTCCTATGGTATTCGGGAGTTGCACAATCTCATGGTCTAAGGAAATGATACTTGACATTAGAAAAGCTCTTAGCAAACGAACTACACGATCTTGTGCTAGGCTTAGGATTGGGTCTTGTCCATCACATCATTCTCCTAATGATGTGATCCCGTTATCAACGGCATCCAATGTCCATGGTCAGGAAACCGTAACCATCTATTGATCAACGAGCTAGTCAACTAGAGGCTTACTAGGGACATGGTGTTGTCTATGTATCCACACATGTATCTGAGTTTCCTATCAATATAATTCTAGCATGGATAATAAACGATTATCATGAACAAGGAAATATAATAATAACCAATTTATTATTGCCTCTAGGGCATATTTCCAACAGTCTCCCACTTGCACTAGAGTCAATAATCTAGTTCACATCACCATGTGATTAACACTCACAGGTCACATCACCATGTGACCAACATCCAAAGAGTTTACTAGAGTCAACAATCTAGTTCACATCACTATGCGATTAACACTCAATGAGTTCTGGTTTGATCATGTTATGCTTGTGAGAGAGGTTATTAGTCAACGGGTCTGAACCTTTCAGATCCGTGTGTGCTTTACGAATATCTAAGTCATCTTGTGGATGCTACCACGCGCTACTTGGAGCCATTTCAAATAACTGCTCTACTATACGAATCCGGTCTACTACTCAGAGTCATCCGGATTAGTGTCAAAGTTCGCATCGACGTAACCCTTTACGACGAACTCCTTTTCACTTCCATAATCGAGAAAATTCCTTAGTCCACTAGATACTAAGGATAAGTTCGACCGCTGTCATGTGATCCATTCCTGGATCACTATTGTACCCCTTGACCAACTCATGGCAAGGCACACTTCATGTGCGGTACACAGCATAGCATACTGTAGAGCCTACGTCTAAAGCATAGGGGACGACCTTCGTCCTTTCACTCTCTTCTGCTGTGGTCAGGTCTTGAGTCTTACTCAATACTCACACCTTGTAACACAGCGAAGAACTCCTTCTTTGCTGATCTATTTTGACCTCTTTCAAAATCATGTCAAGGTGTGCGTTCTTTGAAAGTATCATCAGGCGTCTTGATCTATCTCTATAGATCTTGATGCCCAATATGTAAGCAGCCTTATCCAGGTCTTCCTTTGAAAAACTCCTTTCAAACAACCCTTTATGCTTTCCAGAAATTCTACATCATTTCGGATCAACAATATGTCATTCACATATACTTATCAGAAATGTTGTAGCGCTCCCACTCACTTTATTGTAAATACAAGTTTCTAACAAACTTTGTATAAACCCAAAAACTTTGATCACTCCATCAAAGTGTATATTCTGACTCCGAGATGCTTGCTCTAGTCCATGGAAGGATCGCTGGAGCTAGCATACCTTTTAGCATCCTTAGGATCGACAAAACCTTTCTGATTGTATCACATACAACCTTTCCTTACAAAAGCTGGTAAGGAAACTTGTTTTGACATTCATCTGCCAGATTTCATAAATGCAGCTAATGTTATTATGATTCCGACGGACTTAAGCATCGCTACGGATGAGAAAATCTCATCGTAGTCAACTCCTTGAACTTGTGAAAATACTCTTTGCCACAAGTCGAGCTTCACAGACGGTAACCTTACCGTCCACGTCCGTCTTTTTCTTAAAGATCCATTTATCTCGGATTTCGTGGCTTCTAACCATCTGTCGAAATATGGGCCCACCATCGCTTCTCCATAGCTCGTAGGTTCAGTATTGTCCAACAACATGATATCTCAGACAGGATCACGTACCACTCTGAAGTAGCACGCATCCTCGTCGTCCTACGAGGTTTGGTGGTGACTTGATCCGAAGTTTCATGATCACTATCATAAGCTTCCACTTCAATTGGTGTAGGTGCCACAGGAACAACTTCCTGTGCCCTGCTACACACTAGTTGCAGTGCCGGTTCAATAACCTTATCAAGTCTCCACCATCCTCCCACTCAATTCTTTCGAGAGAAACTTTTCTCGAGAAAGGACTCGTTTCTAGAAGCAATTACTTTTACTTCCAGATCTGAAATAGGAGGTATACCCAACTGTTTTGGGTATTCTATGAAGATGCATTTATCCGCTTTGGGTTCGAGCTTATCAGCCTGAAACTTTTTCACATAAGCATCGCAGCCCCAAACTTTTAAGAAACGACAACTTAGGTTTCTCTAAACGGTGTCGTCTCAACGGAATTGCGTGGTGCCCCTTTTAAAGTGAATGCGGTTGTCTCTAATGCCTAACCCATAAACGATAGTGGTAATTCGATGAGAGACATCATGGTATGCACCATATCCAATAGGGTGCAGTTATGATGTTCGGACACACCATCACACTGTGGTGTTCCAGGCGGTATTAATTGTGAAACACTTTCCACAATGTCTTAATTGTGTGCCAAACTCGTAACTCAGATACTCATCTCTATGATCATATCACAGACATTTTATCCTCTTGTCACGACGATCTTCAAACTTCACTCTGAAATTACTTGAACCTTTCAATAATTCAGACTTGTGTTTCATCAAGTAAATACACTCAGCATCTACTCAAATCATCTGTGAAGCAAGAACATAACGATATCCACTGCATGCCTCAGCACTCATTGGTTCGCATACATCAAAATGTATTACTTCCAATAAGTTGCTCTCTTGTTCCATCTTACTGAAAACGAGGCCTTTCAGTCATCTTGCCCATGTGGTATGATTTGCATGTCTCAAGTGATTCAAAATCAAGTGAGTCCAAACGATCCATCTGCATGGAGCTTCTTCATGCATATATACCAATAGACATGGTTGGCATGTCTCAATCTTTTCAAAAACGAGTGAGTCCAAAGATCCATCTACTTGGAGCTTCTTCATGCGTTCTATACCAATATGACTCAAGTGGCAGTGCCACAAGTATGTGGTACTATCATTACTATCTTATATCTTTTGGCATGAACATGTGTATTACTACGACCGAGATTCATTTTAGGTGCAAGACCATTGAAGGTATTATTCAAATACACAGAGTAACCATTATTCTCCTTAAATGGATAACCGTATTGCGATCAACATAATCCAATCATGTTTGTGCTCAACGCAAACACCAATCTCGATGGTAGAGGGAGCATGCGATGCTTGATCACATCAACCTTGGAAACACTTCCAACACATATCGTCATCTCACCTTTAGCCAGTCTCCATTTATTCCGCAGCTTTTATTTCGAGTTACTAACACTTAGCAACCGAACCGGTATCTAATACCCTGGTGCTGCTAGGAGTACTAGTAAAGTACACATTCATATAATGTATATCCAATATACTTCTGTCGACCTTGCCTGCCTTCTCATCTACCACGTATCTAGGGTAGTTCCACTTCAGTGACCGTTCCCCTCATTACAGAAGCACTTAGTCTCGGGTTTGGGTTCAACCTTGGGATTCTTCACTAGAGCAGCAAATGACTTGCTGTTTCGTGAAGTATCCCTTTTGCCCTTGCCCTTCTTAAACTAGTGGTTTTACTAACCATCAACAATTGATGCTCCTTCTTGATTTCTACTTTCGCGGAGTCAAACATCGCGAATAGTTCAAGGATCATCATATCTATCCCTGATATGTTATAGTTCATCACGAAGCTCTAATAGCTTGGTGGCAGTGACTATGGAGAACCAACACTATCTCATCTGGAAGATTAACTCCCACTCGATTCAAGCGATTGTGGCACTCAGACAATTTGAGCACATGCTCAACAATTGAGCTTTTCTCCCTTAGTCTGCAGGCTTAAGAAACTTGTCAGAGGTCTCATACCTCTTGACGTGGGCACTAGTGTGAAATCCCAATTTCAGTATTCGGAACATCTCATATGTTCTGCGACGTTTCAAAACGTCCTTGGTGCCACAATTCTAAACCGTTAGCATTACGCACTGAACTATCACGTAGTTATCAAAACGTGTATGTCAGATGTTCCGCAACATCTACAGACGACGCTGAGGTTCAGCACACCGAGCGGTGCATTAAGGACATAAGCCTTCTGCGCAGCAATGAGGACAATCCTCAGTTTACGGACCCAGTCCGCATAATTGCTACTACCAACTTTCAACTAAATTTTCTCTAGGACATATTTTAACCAGTAGAACTTAAGCGCAAGCTATGACATAATTTGCAAAGACCTTTTTGACTATGTTCATGATAATGAAGCTCATCTGATTATGAACTCCCACTCAGATAGACATCCCTCTAGTCATCTAAGTGATACATGATCCGAGTCAAACTAGGCCGTGTCCGATCATCACGTGAGACGGACTAGTCATCATCGGTGAACATCTCCATGTTGATCGTATCTTCTATACGACTCATGCTCGACCTTTCGGTCTCTTGTGTTCCGAGGCCATGTCTGTACATGCTAGGCTCGTCAAGTCAACCTAAGTGTTTCGCATGTGTTCCGAGGCCATGTCTGTACATGCTAGGCTCGTCAACACCCGTTGTATTCGAACGTTAGAATCTATCACACCCAATCATCACGTGGTGCTTCGAAACAACGAACCTTCGCAACGGTGCACAGTTAGGGGGAACACTTCTCTTGAAATTTTAGTGAGGGATCATCTTATTTATGCTACCGTCGTTCTAAGCAAATAAGATGCATAACATGATAAACATCACATGCAATCAAATAGTGACATGATATGGCCAATATCATTTTGCTCCTTTGATCTCCATCTTCGGGGCACCATGATCATCTTTGTCACCGGCATGACACCATGATCTCCATCATTGTGTCTTCATGAAGTTGTCACGCCAACGATTACTTCTACTTCTATGGCTAACGCGCTCAGCAATAAAGTAAAGTAATTTACATGGCGTTATTCAATGACACGCAGGTCATACAAAAAATAAAGACAACTCCTATGGCTCCTGCCGGTTGTCATACTCATCGACACGCAAGTCGTGATACCTTTTACAAGAATATGATCAATCTCATACATCACATATATCATTCATCACATCTTCTGGCCATATCACATCACATAGCACATGCTGCAAAAACAAGTTAGACGTCCTCTAATTGTTGTTGCAAGTTTTTACGTGGCTTGTATAGGTTTCTAGCAAGAACGTTTCTTACCTACGTAAAACCACAACGTGATATGCCAATTTCTATTTACCCTTCATAAGGACCCTTTTCATCGAATCCGTTATGACTAAAGTGGGAGAGACAGACACCCGCTAGCCACCTTATGCAACTAGTGCATGTCAGTCGGTGGAACCTGTCTCACGTAAGCGTACGTGTAAGGTCGGTCCGGGCCGCTTCATCCCACAATGCCGCCGAAACAAGATAAGACTAGTAGCGGCAAGAAGAATTGGCAAAATCGATGCCCACAACTACTTTGTGTTCTACTCGTGCATAGAAACTACGCATAGACCTAGCTCATGATGCCACTGTTGGGGAACGTAGCAGAAATTCAAAATTTTCTACGCATCACCAAGATCAATCTATGGAGTTTACTAGCAACAAGAGGGAAGGAGTGCATCTACATACCCTTGTAGATTGCGAGCGGAAGCGTTCAAGGGAACGGGGTTGATGGAGTCGTACTCGTCGTGATGCAAATCACCGATGATCCTAGCGCCGAACGGACGGCACCTCCGCGTTGAACACACGTACGGAGCAGCGACGTCTCCTCCTTCTTGATCCAGCAAGGGGGAAGGAGAGGTTGATGGAGATCCAGCAGCACGACGGCGTGGTGGTGGAAGTAGCAGGATCCCGGCAGGGCTTCGCCAAGCGCAAGCGGGGAGGAAGAGGTGTCACGGGAGGGAGAGGGAGGCGCCAGGGCTTAGGTATTTCTGCCCTCCCTCCCCCCCACTATATATAGGGCCAAGGGAGAGGGGGGGCGGGCGCAGCCTTGGCCCTTCCTCCAAGGAAGGGTGCGGCCAGGGAGGAGTCCTTCCTCCCCAAGGCACCTCGGAGGTGCCTTCCCCCTTTAGGACTCTCCCTTTTTCTTATCTCTTGGCGCATGGGCCTCTTGGGGCTGGTGCCCTTGGCCCATATAGGCCAAGGCGCACCCCTACAGCCCATGTGCCCCCCGGGGCTGGTGGACCCCCTTGGTGGACCCCCGGACCCCTTTCGGCACTCCCGGTACAATACCGATAAAGTGCGAAACTTTTCCGGCGACCAAAATAAGACTTCCCATATATAAATCTTTACCTCTGGACCATTCCGGAACTCCTCGTGACGTCCGGGATCTCATCCGGGACTCCGAACAACTTTTGGGTTACCGCATACTAATATCTCTACAACCCTAGCGTCACTGAACCTTAAGTGTGTAGACCCTACGGGTTCGGGAACCATGCAGACATGACCGAGACGACTCTCCGGTCAATAACCAACAGCGGGATCTGGATACCCATGTTGGCTCCCACATGCTCCTCGATGATCTCATCAGATGAACCACGATGTCGAGGATTCAATCAATCCCGTATACAATTCCCTTTGTCTATCGGTATGTTACTTGCCCGAGATTCGATCGTCGGTATCCCGATACCTTGTTCAATCTCGTTACCGGCAAGTCTCTTTACTGGTTCCGTAACACATCATCCCGTGATCAACTCCTTGGTCACATTGTGCACATTATGATGATGTCCTACCGAGTGGGCCTAGAGATACCTCTCCGTTTACACGGAGTGACAAATCCCAGTCTCGATTCGTGCCAACCCAACAGACACTTTCGGAGATACCTGTAATGCACCTTTATAGCCACCCAGTTACGTTGTGACGTTTGGTACACCCAAAGCATTCCTATGGTATCTGGGAGTTTCACAATCTCATGGTCTAAGGAAATGATACTTGACATTAGAAAAGCTCTTAGCAAACGAACTACACAATCTTGTGCTAGGCTTAGGATTGGGTCTTGTCCATCACATCATTCTCTTAATGATGTGATCCGTTATCAATGACATCCAATGTCCATGGTCAGGAAACCGTAACCATCTATTGATCAACGAGCTAGTCAACTAGAGGCTTGCTAGGGACATGGTGTTGTCTATGTATCCACACATGTATCTGAGTTTCCTATCAATACAATTCTAGCATGGATAATAAACGATTATCATGAACAAGGAAATATAATAATAACCAATTTATTATTGCCTCTAGGGCATATTTCCAACAGTTCTTCAAGTTGTTTTTTCTGCTAAGTGAATCTGATCGGACCCTTCCTCCTCTATGCTATACTCAACCCAATCTGTTCACAAATTCTTCATGTGCGTTCTATTTTGAGACCCGTTCAAATTCTTCACAGTGTCCTTGTCAGCTGAAGAATTTGCGAACGAAACGTTAAAATATTCTAATCTGAATTTCGGCTTTTGCTGCTCAAACCGTTCCACCTCCCATGATAGGATTTATCTATTCACCCACAATCTCACATGATCTCCACCGCTCTATACGTGGGTGACACATGTCGCTAGGATGAGAAGAGTCAGGGGCACGTTCGTCCAATTTCCTCGGGCAAGCGTTTTTTCACCTCGGCTATATATACCCCTTCCCATCTCAGACTGCATTTATTTTCTTGACCTCACCCCCCTCGCTCGAGCTTCCTGACCTAGCGCCGCCGCTACTTCCATCATCACCGGTGAGGATGGCTTCACTGCCTCGACCTCGTCGCCGTCGTACTCGCGCGGGTCATGGATTTCTTCACTCCGCCGCCATCGTAGCTGTCATCCTCTGCCAAGTTAGGGCGTGGAAGATCTGGACTGACGAACTTCAAATCTACTATTCCCAATTCATCGTGTTCTTCGTCAAGGGTAACTAAAAGTTACTTTTACTGCCCTTGTTGATTCTGTTGATTTCTTCAAAATCTTCAAAAGGTGTTTATTCTTCAACCTCCACACTTTAAGCACCTCACACAAGCATATGTTCTTGATCTATTTCTCTTAAGCAACATTTTTCCTCAAGATTCCTCAATTGTGTGGATTTTCAATCTATACAACTCTGGAACCTAAGTAAAAAATGCTTAGTGAAATTCCTCAAGACACCACTAGTCAATTTCCTCAAACTTGTTCTTTTTGCAAAAACTTCTGAGAATGCATATGACCTCTCCAAATTCTTCACGTATACTCTGTTCACAGGTACTCATGTCTGCTGCTGAATCACTAGGTTCTCATCAACTTAACTCATTTGCAGCGTTCCTCGAAGAACAATTGCACACCTCTTCAGAGAATTCAATTGTTCAAAACCCTCAGCTGAAGAATATGGCAGATGGCAAGAAACCTCAGAAGGGAGGCAAGAAACTGGAAGTCAACACAACATTTGAAATCCCTGAGAACATTTATGAAGAATATTGTACTCGTGATGAGGCCAAACATGCCAAGGAGAACAAGAATCAGCGCAAGGTGCGCATACGAAGGATAGAGAGGAGATGGGCACGGGAATGGAGGGAGTACAGGTATGTCACTCCAAAGTAAATGAATAAATTCGCTCTTCACCCTCCTTGCCCAAGACCTCCATTGGCACCTGGCCAAGAAGCTAATCCCACCAGCCTCAAGTGTGGTGAGGACTATCCTGATGAATGGGCAAAACGGCAAGCGAAGCTAGCCAAAATGGCTAAAGAAGCAAGGAGGAAATTCAATGAAGACTCAGCTGCTGCTGCTGCTGAGGCCTCTGCAAGCAAGCCTAAGAAGGCCATGGTCAAGAAGCTAGCTCGCAAGCCCAGTTCTTCACCAATGCCCTCACGGCCAAGCTCATCTATGCCCTCACGGCCAATTCCTCAAGCTGCTCCAGTTCCTCCTATTGCAAAGACCTCAGCTCCTCCGGAAAGTCCTCAGCACCTGTGCATCTCGCCTCATGTCAAAGGACCAAAGGCATCTCAATTGCCTCACGAGCCTCTGCAAGTTCTTCAAATCCTCTACAATCCTCAACAGGCCCCACCTTGTTGAAGACCAAGGCCACTGCTGGACGCGGCTCTAGACCAAGTCCTCATAAGAAGCAGGTTGCCTTTCATGTGCCGTCCAGTGATGATGAAGCTGAAATCATGAGAGATAGACAGCAAAGGGCCGCTAGAGCCAAAGGAAGTGAAGTGCCTCTTCTTCTAGATCCCAAGTTGATCCTTGAGTACATTGATCTCTTGCACAAGGACCCCAACACACCTATGCCAGACTTCAAGCTCACTCCTGGCCAGAGTCACATGCTGACCGCCTTCATTAGCGAAGAAAAGTGGAAATATGAGAAGGCCAGACAACTGAAGAAAGCTCAATACAAGAAGGAGCGCTTTCTGAAGAAGAATGTTGTCAAAATGACAATTGATGAACTTGTGGCTGCACAAGCGGAGATCAAGGGACTCAATGATGAATTCCAAGCCTACCGTGCAGATTGCCTTGGAGCCAAAGTCAGATTTGTTAAGATGGCTGAAAAATTCAGTTCAAATGTCGCTGCTTCTTCGCAACATGAATCTCCTCAGGCTAAAGCATCTGCTCAGCCCACTGAAGAACATGCGAGCACCGCTGATGAAAATCAGGCTGCTGATGAAACTGCAAGTACCAGGGATGATGAAGCTATTCTAGCCACTGATGCAATTGCTAGGGCAACCACAAGTGTTGCGCCTGAAGAGCAAGCCAGGCCAGCTGATGCATCTCTCGCTGCGCCTGAAGAACATAAACAAGCCAGGGCAACTGCATCAGTTGCTCCTCAGGAAAATGAACCAATTTCCTCTGCTCCTCCTGCACCAATGCCTAGTCCAGTTCTTCCTTCTGCATCAGAAGCGAAGAAAACCAAAGTTGCGGAGCGAGCAGCTGTGAAGAAAAGGAAAGCATCTGCTTCCTTAGAGTCTTCAGCACCAAAGAAGACGAAGACTTTGACAAACTCATTTGAAAATCTAATTGATGCTATTCCTGTTTCCAGCATGCCATCAAAGGAACTCGTTCCCTTTGGTGAGGATTATGAGATCCCAAGCGGATCTCATGAAGATGTTCCTTCTGCTGCTTCGTCAGAGTAGTTGGACGAAGAAATTGAAGTGGATGATATCCCTTCAACCCCACAGGTATCATCGCCCATGCCTCAGTTCACAGCTGAAGAGGCAGGCGTTGAAGAAATTAATGAAGAAGATGAAGACGTGGACATTGGGAACACCACTCCCCTTATGAACGATGACTATTGGGAAAGTCATCACCCCAACTCTCCAATGTTCACCCCACTGCAACAGATTCCTCAGTCCCCTGTCCAGACTGAAGAAATTCATATGGGCTCTGATGAACCTCAAGCTTCACTTCTTACAATTCCTGAAGTTATTCCAGCCACTAGTGCTGATGTTAACACTGCTAAAGTGATGGAGACCCAGGCTGCCACTAAAGATGTTGGCACTGAAATTCCTCAGCCTGCGGCTCCTGAGGCTGTGAAGATATTGACTGATACTCCTCAGCCCAAGCCAAAGAATCCTTTATCAAAGAAGCAGAAGTTCAAGGCTGATGACTTCTTTCACGAGCATGTATTCTTCACTGACTACAACCCATATGACTCTGCTCGTCTTTGAAGGAAGTGTTTCTGGACATCTAGCCAGGCGAACTTCTACTCTTCACTCCTTTTTGACAAAGACAAGATCTTCGACCATGAGCATATTCCTCATGTTGACATGGAGTCACTGCCTTGCTTCACCCTAGTCCTTAGTGTTCTTCATGACGCTGGGTTGCTCAACTTCTGCACTGACATTGTTGACTGGAATGAAGAGCTAATTCTTCAGTTCTATGCCACATTGCACATCACTAGCAATGCTGAAGATGTGAATTCATGGGTGATGGATTGGATGACAGAAAACACGCACTATAAAGCACCGGCCTCTGAATTTCTTCATGCCCTGCCTGTCAGCCCTCCCCTTGAAGGTGCACAGCTCATCTACCATGAACCTGAGCTATCTGATCATTACATGCAAGTGTTGATGAAGCCGGTGAAGCCTGGTCAAGCCCAGAACCAAATTCCTCGTGAAGGAATTGCTATATATGCCGAGGACTGTCTATCAAATTCTGACCAAGACCCTGAGTCCTATCAAAGGCCATGATTCTAATGAAGAAGAAGTCGTTGGCATCATGAAGAATTTGCTATTCAACATCATTCATGGCGTTCCAATCAACTACCATGATTTCTTCGTGAGGACTCTGGCAAAATGTTGCATTGTCACCTTTTGAGATGAAGCCTTACGCTCCTTGGATTATGAGATTCCTCACATCAAGGTCTTCAATCAACTACAAGGCTGACACTCTTAACCATGGCAGCTACTTGCCCCCTATTGAAGTCCTCAAGGGGACATATTCCTCAACTGATGAGAAGGGCAAGGCAACTGCGATTATTGATGAAGGCATTCGTCCATTGGATGGACAGTTTTGCAAAGCTGCATCCTACTCTACCAATGATGACTCTGCCACTCATGATCTGCCACCAATGCTTCTAAGAAAAATCCTCAAGGCACAACTCCAAGGGTGATGATTGATCGTGAGCTTCTCCTCAATCTTCACCAGAAGGTCGATCAGAACCACAAATGGGTCAAGAGCCAGTTTGGTTCAATTCTTCAGAACATGACCGTCACTTAGAATTCAGTGAAGAAGAACCATTACTATCTCCATGAAGTCTTTGATCACACCTGGACTGTTCTATCTCATCTCTACGGTGAAGAAGATCTAAAACAGATGGGCTTCAAGCAGCACTTTGACTGGTCTCAGCCACCTTTGAAGAAATTCGAGAAGGTCAAAGTTCCTCACTTGGTGGCCAGCTCTTATTCTTCATCACACGAGATTGATGAAAATGAAGACTTGGACGACACTGCGGCACGCCGTACTTCAACAATCGACCCCAACAACGCTGGTGCTCCTCCATCGACTTCGTGATGCTATTCTTCAGGGGCATTAGTCCTCATTTTTCATCCCTTTTGGTCATTCGATGACAAAGGGGGGGAAATTTGAGTTAGTCTTCAAGCGGGTCTATATATGGGCGTTTTTTTGCTAAGTTACAACTCTCGTTCTTTTGAAACCTTTGTTGGATCGAATGTTAATCTTAACTCCGATGGTGGTCTGATACTTTCGATATGTTCTTCTGCATGCTATTTCCTCATATATGTTAATGAACGCATGCTGAATTACATCGGTCACCATATTGCATCATGCATTTTCAAATTCTTCATATCATAAGTTAAATGCGTGTATGTATTACAAGATATAGGGGGAGATCTCCATGATCCTACTCTTCAATGTGCATTGCTTCTCAAAAGCAATTTCCTCACATATGCACATCTTCAGGGGGAGTTCTTCTATATCTTGCAATCAAATTCCTCAATATCAGTATTTACACTTCATATATTTATCCCCATTGAAAACTTAACCTATATTGTCATCAATTAACAAAAAGGGGGAGATTGTAAGTGCATCTAGTGCCCCTTAGTGATTTTGGTGTATTGAAGACTTATAGGTTAAGGGAGTAATGTGTTTGTGAGTGTACACAGGTCTATAAGTCTATGAGGAGTTTGATATTTATAGAGAAAGTCGACCGCTAAAATGAATGTCTTCAACTGAAGACTTTGGCTTTCTGAAGACTTTCAAAGTGAAGAAATTGGTGTGACTGTGAAGACTTGATATTCATGCGAGGAACATGAAGCGGGAAGACTTTTGTTTTCGTAGTTTCATTCTCTCTTTCTTGAGTCATAGGAAACACCATACTATTAAAGGGGGTCGAGGAAAAACTAAGGACAAGTTTCCATGTGATGCTCATCTCAAAATCCTACACCTACCAATCCCTTTGAGTGAAGCCATTGGAAATCTCATACAGTTCAGTTAATTTCTTCAGTGACAGAGACAAAGTTCTTTCGGTCTCTAAGGAATTTTTTCTGACTAAGGAGTTAGAAATTCGCCAGTGCGGTTTGCCTACAAGTGAGGAACATGATAGCCCTAAGGAATTTGAACCTCAAATTTCCGACCATTGCGTGCTATGCGCCAGCTCTACCAAAATATCTTCCACCTAACGGTCATAGCATTAAAGGGCATTTATGTCTTATCATGTCGGGCTGCTCCCTAGGCTATAAATAGCCGCCCCTACAACCACTAGCTGGTTGGCTACTCCGCGAGAAACTGACACTTGTCATTGAGAGCATCCCATCCTCCAAGGACTTTGAGCGAAAATCATCAAGTGAGGAAAACCCAAACCCAAACACCTACAAACCCAAAGTGATTGAGCATCACTGAAGATATTGTTCCTGTGTGGATCCAACACTTGTTACCTTTGAAGACTGTGCATCTTCTAGACGGTTAGGCGTCATGGTCTAGAGGATCCAAGAGGAAATTGTGGATCGCCGAGTGACCGAGTTTGTGAAGGTTTGGAAGTCACCTGAAGACTTACCACGAGTGATTGGGTGAGGTCTTTGTGATCTTAGCTCAAGGAGAATACAGTGAGGACTGTGTGTTCGAGACTGTGTGTCCTCAGGTTTAAATACCTCGCTGCTCCAACCAGACGTACAATTGTCACAGCAGTTGGAACTCGTCTACCATATCACTGTCTTCACCGAACTAACTGGTTCTATTTCCTCAACCCTCCCATTTCATCATTATTGTGTTGTGTACTTGATCATTACTGTTTGAAGACTTTGACTGAAGACTTTCACAATTTCCTCAGTTCAGTTTCTTCAGTTAGTTTGTCTTCAGCCCGCTTATCCTGTGTTTACGCTTTCTATACTCTGTGCTTGTTTTCATTTCATCATGATGACTGTGCTTTTGTTCTGTTATGCTTGCATCTGAGTACATATTCTGCTGCTAGTCGTTCGTGACTTGGGAATTTCCTCACCCTCAAATTCCTTAGTGACGAATTTGTAAAAATCGCCTGTTCACCCCCCTCTAGTCGACTTAACGCACTTTCACAGTCGGCCCGTTTGTGGCCCGTTAATCCGTTGGGCTATTTTCTTAGCATCATCAAATACGGCCGTTTAAGCCTGTTATAGATATCGGCTATTAACGGCTCGTTATGATCGGGCCATAAACAAACGATTTCCACTCTAGCCCGTTTTACGGCCCAAATTGCGGCTCTTTATTGGTCCACGAATAGTACAGCCCGTAGAAGGCCCATCGATTCTAACGCCCGTAGAAGGCCCATTGATTCTACGGCCCGTAGGTGGCCCATAGATCCTATGGCCCGTAGGAGGCCCATGGTCACTACATAGCAGGACCATGGTTACAATGGTCCGTGGTTATTACGACCTAATTTTAAAAAATATTTTATTGTTGCCATTAGCAAAAACGGAAAAAGAACTGTAGTGACTACAACCAAGCAAATAAGCAAGACAATATGGAAATAAATAAGCAAGCAACTTACGCTAGGCTATTACAGCTATTAGACATATTACATCCACTGGGCATCAAAGTTCACCACCAGTGCAAATATAGGGAACAAAGCAGCATATTACATACACTGGGCATGTAAATTGGCCACCAGTGCATAAACAAGCGGCCGCAAAACAAGTTCATAACTGAAACAACTTCACAAGAGGTCAAGAAACGTTATCCTAGGTATCCACCATGCTGGCAATAAGCTTATCAAGCTTATTAGCTTTCTCCTATTTGGCGCTAAAATCCTCTAATTCTTTCTCTTGCACCAAAAAGTATGCATCAGAATTCTTCAGGGACTTCCTCAGTCCTTCGGCTTCTTGTCGCAGCACAACTGATCGATGTCTTTCATCTTGTAGTTGAGACTCAAGAAACCGAATAGATTCAGACAGTGAGTTCGAAGAGCTTGTTCCAGCGGTAGTGGCCAGTAACTCGAACACTACATCAAGATAGGACTTTGGGGTTGTCTCACTATCTTCAAGATAGTTTTCCTTTGCTGTTTTATCAACATTGTTGGAGACCAACAAGGATGTCTCACTATCCTGAACCTTATCTGCATTGCTTCCATTACCATTGGTTAATAAGGTATTCTTCCCAAATATTCTGACAGCATTCTAAAAGAAGAAACAAGCAGACACATAACAGGTTAGCATGTAGTATATGAAACTCATTTCGATGAACCAGTTCAGTAGTAAGGTGGACAGGATTAAACTACCAAGTCTTCTATTGCCAAGTAGTAAGTACATAATAAAAGCATCAAACAAACATATATCTATGTCCTATGGTCACTGCATTGTCTTGCCAAATCATAATAGACACGGTTCAAATCATATCAGTTCAAGACAAAGCAGCATTGACAGAATACAAGTGTGGGAAACTACACGGCACAACAATATTTCAGATGGGTAACACGGGTATACATGTACAACAACACTATTGGCTCTATTGTGATGCTAGTAATGTGCATGATATGAGAAGTCAACTATATACACAATTGAAATAGAAATCAACAGAGCAATTTAGAATAGCAAACCTGTTAAAGAAACATGTTTAAACATAACCGTTGTGCCATTGGAGTTTTGATTGGATCGTTCAATTTAAAAATATGTTTGTATGAGTAAATACGGTGATACAAGAGGAAAGCATTATGCACCATAGAAATGGAATCTTAAATGAGAACAGTTCTTCTTCAGGTTTAAGCACTTGTTCTACATGAACATAGTACAATAGTACGAAGGCATATAATACTTGCAAATAAAAAAATTAGCTCATAGACCTTACCACATTCTTGGTTTGGGACCAGTACAGAACAAGGCATTCCCAGTCATAGTGCCGTAAATGTGCCTCAGGATAAAGTAAGGGAATTTGATGAGTTTCTTTGCCAGTGAAGTACATTTTCTTCAGGTAATTCTGATATTGCCACCAAGCATTCTTGAATATAGCAGAGGTATTAGCACAGGTTACCTCATCTCGAGTTTCCAAATTGGTCCTGCTCTATAGAGAAAAATGGGAACATTTGTTGTATTATAACCAACATGGAGGTAGAATGTATGAGACAAGCAAAGTATTTGCCATGAATAACATTACTTACACATAACTCCAGGAGGAACACCTGCAACTGGCTTTTTCCCTTCATCTTCAGTATAATATTTCCATGATGGGAAGATACACACATAGGATTTAACAACATCAAATGTGATAGATGCTAAACTATGAATGGTTGGTTGTTCTTCGTCCGCAGGAATAGGTGTACTAACTGGTGGAGTTGGCGTTCACCGTGGTAGTACAGGCACTTTGGGCACTAGAGCTGCCTTACTAACTACTCTTGTTTTGGAGCTCTGTGCTGGATATGGTGATGTGTCAACTAGAACGGGGTTACTATCTACTGTGGTTGGGGTTAGATTGGGCGAGGCTGGTTCTCTGTCCATCGGAGTAGCGGTACAATCTGCGTGAGTCTGGGTTATGTGTGGTAGGGCTAGTTCTCGTGCATGTACAACTGGGGTGATATCTCCACCAAGAGGTAGCATTGTTTTATTTGAAGACTGTGTTTTTACTTCGCTAGATACTGCCATCACACCTCCAATTCAAATGGCTGGTAAACAAGAAAAGTAGTTAAATGTACAGACCTTGTATGAGAGACATGTTGAATAGTTAGTGTGGAAAAAAGAGGGCATGACATAGTTCACATGTATATTGTTTAACTAAAAAGAATAGTGTGACATAATTTCACATATATGATATCTATCTCAACTAGACATCATAACATGACATAATTCAAAGATATGATGACTAACTAAACAGGATGGCATGATATAATTTTATGATGTTGTTAGTAAACAGGTCTGCATGACATAATTCACATACATGTTATCTAAGTAACCAGGATTACATGATATAATTCACATGTGTGATTTATGTCGTGGACTTAACACGACAGATGCCCTAGCGAAAGGACTTAGGTGTGGAGCCATCGCAACTAGTTTATCTTGAAGGGGTTAAACGGGACAAAGGACACAGAGAGTTTATCCTGGTTCGGCCCCTCTCAACGAGGTATAGGCTTACTCTGGCTTTAGGTTGTATTGCTTGGGTTTCGATTACCAGGGAGCGAATATGCTTGACCTAGTTCTTGATCTACTATTTCTTGTCTTAACCCACCACCGGGTGACCCCTTTATATACACAGGTTGATGCTCGACAGCTTATAGAGTCCCGGCCGGCTCATACACAACGTGTCTGGATAAGTGACTAACTAAGCTTGCCTTACAATACAAGTTAAACATATGGCGGTTCATCCTCTTGGGCCTCAAGTCACCTCGGGGTCTTGGGCCTTCAATAGGCTTGCTTCATGACCCACCATCTTCATCTTTAAGTCGCCCGTGGTATGACCCGGCCCATCCTTGGCGGGTCATACCCAATAGTTATATCCCCGACATTAGGCCCCAGGTTGATTTGAACTTGTTCACATCAATCTTCAGTGCTTGACTTAGCAGAATCTTCCATCGTCAACCTTTATGATCTTGCTATTACCCACCATGACGTCAGCTCACCGAATTGTGTTAACACGCCGTGATGTCATCTCGCATTAATTTCGCATGAAGCCCAGAACATCTCAGTATATCTTTATCTTTAATGGTCCTCTCGAAAATCGAGGCATCCGTGCAGCCACATAATCATTTTTTGGCCTCCTCGATTCACGCGCATGCCTTTTATCCATCTCCTTATAAATAGGGACAGGGGGTCATTCTTTTCATTTTTCCACCCTGCCCCCTCATCTTTGTCTTCCTCCTCGCGACGCCCTAGCAAGCCCGAGCCCTGCCGCCGCCGTCTCCATCCAGCGTCCTCAACTTCGGCCGCTGCATCGAACTGATTAGACCAGAGTACTACGGCGCACCAAAGCTGTGTAGCAGCCTTAGTAAGTCCTCCTCTTCCTACATAACAGATCTGCATCAGGGTTTACCCTAGTTCGTCGGAGTACCTCTCTGTTCTTCTCTAGATCGTGTAGTTGAATCTGAACATGATAGTGAAGAAACATGGTAGTAGTTTTAGCATCCTTTTTCTAATCGCGGTAAATACTTTTTTTCAGATCTGTCACACTATGACCATACGGGCGGCTTATATGATAAACCATAACCCGCCATATAGCATTAGTCCCCTTACTAAGACGCCAATATATGTTCGCAATCCATATGATCCAGCACTGTCTTCCGGCTTAGTCATGTCAATGTTTGTAACATTTACTCTTTAATCACTGGTCGGTTTAATATCATAGTCTTAAACCGGCAATTTTTCCTTCTCGGCCTTCATCCTCAAAATGACCAAGACTGTCACTTCATGCAACTGGGTTGCCTCTCGGGTTACCGAGGAAACTCTGAACGAATATGTTAACATGGGCGTCTTAGCCAAAAAAGATGTCATCCATTGGAGGGTCCCAGGCACAGAAGTCCCTCCTGAGCCCAAGGACGGCGAAGTGATTGTCTTTACTGATCATCTGCTCCGAGGGTTTTCTCCCCCTGGCTCAAAGTTTATCCGCAATGTGCTGCACTTCTTCGAGCTGCATCCCCAAGACATCGGGCCCAATTCCGTCTCAAACATTTGGAACTTTCAAGTGTTTTGTGAAGTATACCTTCAACAGGAACCGACTGTAGAGTTGTTCAGGGAATCCTATTACCTGAACCAGCAGACCGAGTTTACAGATGGACCCAGCCTAGAGTTAGGCGATATTTCAATTCAGAGGCAGAAAGAAGCCACTTTCCCAGCCGCCAAGTTGCCCAGCCACCCCAAGGACTGGAACCAGACATGGCTTTACTACCAAGATGCCTCTCCAGAAGGGGAAAATCCTCAGCTGGGTTATCACGAAAACCGGCTTAGCAGCAGGCACCACCTCCCAGAATGGATCAGCACGGACGAGTGGGCCAAATATATGCCCGTTTTACAAAGAAGGTACCACCTCCCTTAATGGCTAACGGTTTGACTGGCATCGACCTAGTATGATGCTGGGTCGCATGGAGAATTCTGCCCTTAAGCCGCCACTCCGGCTTAATGTGCAAGTAAACTAGAAATGTCATAGATCCCCAGCGCCACAATCAAATAGAGCTGACTGATGATGATATCAATGACATGACCAAGTCTCTGCTGAACGAGAGCTTGGCAGACTGCAGCAAAAGAGGGTTGAATCCTTTCTGCGTCCTCAACAAGCCGCAAGCTGTAAGCTTTTAAACAATTTCCGGTTTAATCATTTCTTCACTTAAACAGTCCTCTTACATCCATTTGATTTTTGCAGGCCGATTCTGCTTTTTGGAATAAGAAACTGCAGGATAAGCTGGTCAAGAAGACCCAAACGAAGAATAAGGCTCAGAAAAAGCCTGCCAAGAAGAAGACCACCCCCTCCGAGTTACTTGACATGGATGATGTTGAGTCGGAGGTAGAACTTGACTCCCTTGGCTCATATTTTGTACATCTTATTGGCAATGATCACTATCAGGATGACGCGGACTGCAGCCACGCGGACGATGAAGAGGTAACTATCCTTTCCTCCGACTCAGAACCTCTGCCAAGACAGAAAGTTCGTCAAGCGAGCCAGAAATTAAGGTTTTCTCACCCTTTAGATTACTTGGATCCCAACTTCAATTAGAAGAAGTAGCAGCATGAAGCCCGCCGCATGACCCGAAGCAGCGGCTGTGGGGTTCTATCCTCTGGCTTACCCAACACACCGGCTCCTCGCAAGCGCCATGCCGAGGTTTCATAGATTTCCAACTTAACTTTTCCCAAGGCGGGCCTTCTTCGACAACCTCTTAACCCGTCTGATTCAAACTATCAAGGAACCTTTCACTCTTCTTCTGGCGAGTCAACTGGGACTCAGGTCCCTCTTTTCAAGACTGTCCCTGGGTAAGATTGTTAAGCTTGTTCGCTTCAACACTTAGTCAATTGATATATTAATCTCATCATGTGTTTTACTTTCAGTGTCATGGACAAACCTAGCAAGAAGCTGAGGGTTGATAAACGGCCAAAGAAGCCAAAGTTGCTGACCCGAAGAAACAGACAATGTCTGAGTCTTTGCATCAAACTTCAGAAGCAGCAATGGATGATCCGCCACCAGAAGAGCACTCGGTCACCATGGATCCCATGAACATTGACCCGGGGATTGCTAAGCCGCCCAGTCCTCCTCAACCGACTCAAGAGACTGAAGACACAGTGATCAATGGAACAACTTATACAGCACCAGGCAACCCCACTGCCCTATCGAAGCACATCGCCAAAGAAGAGTTTTCTGCTATTGATAAGGGCAAGTGGAAAGTGGACATGGAAAGCTATGCCTAGTTTAATGCTCAAGAGATTCACTTCGGCTACTTAAACCGCCTTCACTCCAGCTGTGACTTTGAAGCCGGCCTAGTCAACCTTATGAAGGAACGTTTTGAGGTAAACACTACAATCTTCTCCATATAAATATATCCCTGCCAGCCGCCAAATCTACTCGATGATGATAAACTTGAATATGCTGTAGACTTTAAATATCCTTGTCAATCTTGATATCCATGTCATAGCATGTCAGAACTGCAGAATCAACACAAGTAGCCCCCAAGGGCCGGCGTAAGCTGCATAGCTGAAGCCGGGTCTTCAAAATTTAGCTCTTAATTTTACATATATAGCTCGCAAGGGCCAGCTTAATCAGCATAGTTGAGTTTTCAAATAGTAGCACTCAATTTTGCACCTGTAGCTCCCAAGAGCCGGCTTAATCAGCATGGCTAAGCCAGGACTCATCACCATAATTATGACCAAAATCCTAATATGTAGCCCCCATGAGCCGTCTGTAGTCGTAGAAAACTCAGCCAGATCATTAAAGATTCGTCTTCAAAAAGAGCAATGTGCATTAGCCCCCATGTGCCAAGAGAAATACTTGTATTGTGCTTGGGACATCAAATAAAGTAATCATCATAACCATGTATTGCTGCTGACTCGCCTTATATTGTAGGCTGAAATGAATATGAAAGAATCTCAAGTGGTTGATCTGAGGCAAAACATTCAGTCCCAACAAGCAGAGACTTCCAAAGCCAAATCAGAACTGAAGACCGCTTTGGAAAATATTGAAAAGCTAAAAAAGGACTGCGGTGCTGAGAGAACCGGCTGGGAGACCGAGAAGGCAACTCTATTGAAAAGAGCAGAAGATGCCGAAGCTGTCCTTAAACCCGTGACTGATGAGTTGTCCGGTTTAAAACATCAAATTAGTTGCATGACAGCCACCATCTTTGGTAAGTAATACCGTATTTCAATCTTTCACCATCAATGCCTTGAATAATCATTCATCCGACTAATCAATTTCTTTGGTAATGCAGGCTCCAGAATTTCCCACCTTGGCTCAGAGATGCGCATGAAGCTGAAAGCCGCCTACACTCTTGTAGAGCAATTATACACTGGCGCGCAACGAGCTATCTCTACTGCCTCTCATAAGAAGCAACCACCGTCCCTCATCAAGGACATGTTGGAAAAGCTGTCTATGCTGCCACAAAGGTTTGAGGAATTGAAGCGATCAGCCGCCAGAGCCGGTGCCATCACTGCCTTGAGCCGGGCAAAACTGTGGCAACTGAACTTGACCCGGAAGATATATCAACTGGCTGTACCAGGTTAAAAGACGACGGGTCTCCCTTCAGTGCTAATGACTTCACCAAAATAGTAAGGGAGATGCATCCGTGGGCATGCAAACTGGCTGAAGAGACAGACCTCTCCAAGTATCACCAGGTTTATGATGCTGAGAACACCAAAGTGAAGGCGCCGGTTCATGAAGCTGTGGACCTTATTCCGCCCACACGTAAGCACACCTTCGCCCCTGATATTGACCCATCAACCCTTATAGACGATGAAGCTATTTTCAAAGATTTGACTGGGATCAATTGGGCCACATCTGACTTCCAGCCAATAGGTGATGAAGAGGAAGAAGAAGAACCAGCACAAGATAACCTGGAATCTTCAACACGCCAGGGCCAAGACAATTGATCAAGGACCGGCTTATCATCCATAGCATCTGATGCTGTGTGCATCAAAAAACACTTATTCTTTTTGGGCCGTTCGATGCCTTGTAATAGGCTAGATAAAAACCATGATCTGCCATGCCATCATGCATGTTTATGCTTACAAACTTTTGAGCCACCCGATCTGACTTCGAAGATCCGGTATTTATACTCAATCATGCTGATCATGTTATCGTAAGCCCTGCACAAAAGTAAACAACATGTACCCTGGCGGTTTACCCTAGGGCGGGTCATAATACCCCATATAAAATCCACTGGTCACTATATAGTCCATAACCAGGTTGGGTTTATCAAAACCTCGTATATTCATAACAAGTAAATATCATACCTATGATATTTGTTCATACCGCCGGCTTACCACACCGTATGCAGTAAGCGTAACAGCCCAAAGACTTAGAGGGCAGCACCCTGTGCAATTTATTCATACTGCCGGCTTACAACACCATATGCAGCAAGGGTAACATCCCAAAGACTTTGAGCGTAGAACTCCAAGCGCATAATCAAAACATACTGGCAACCTATCGTCCAAAGCCATGCCGGGTTATCAAAACTCCGGATAGATTCAAATATGAATCATAAGGATCAAGGCGACATGGCCCAAACCAATTTTAAACCATATATCAACACGGTACACATGATGAACCCAAAAAATGTTCAAAGCAAATACAAATCAGAAAAACAAGGCCTTCATAGGCTGCCAAGCCTCAATATCAAGTGCTATTCAAGGGCCGCACAGCCACTGAGTTAATCCTTAATTCAAACCTGTAAGCCGGGCCTCACATGACCAATCTTCGTTTTAACTTTTCACAAGTTCATGGTCTTTATAAGATTGACTGTCAAGAGTTCGGTGAGTCATTCTAGGATTACCTTGTCGGAGTGGCAGGTGCTACCTCTTGAGCATGCATTGGTTTTCCCTTGAAGAGGAAAGGGTGATGCAGCAAAGTAGCGTAAGTATTTCCCTCAGTTTTTGAGAACCAAGGTATCAATCCAGTAGGAGACTACACGCAAATCGCCTAGTACCTGCACAAACAATCAAGAACCTTGCAACCAACGCGATAAAGGGGTTGTCAATCCCTTCATGGCCACTTGCAAAAGTGAGATGTGATAAAGATAACAACATAAATATTTTTGGTATTTTTGATGGATAGATTGAAAAGTAAAGATTGCAAAATAAATAGTAAACTAGAATTATAGATTGGAAACTTATATAATGTAAAGTAGACCCAGGGGCCATAGGTTTCACTAGTGGCTTCTCTCAAGATAGCATATATTACGGTGGGTGAACAAATTACTGCCGAGCAATTGATAGAAAAGCGCATAGTTATGAGAATATCTAGGCATGACCATGAACATAGGCACCACGTCCGTGTCAAGTAGACCGGAACGATTCTGCATCTACTACTATTACTCCACACACCGACCGCTATCCAGCATGCATCTAGAGTATTAAGTTCATAAGAACAGAGTAACGCATTAGGCAAGATGACATGATGTAGAGGGATAAACTCAAGCAATATGATATAAACCCCATCTTTTATCCTCGATGGCAACAATACAATACGTGTCGGTTCCGTTTTTGTCACTGGGATCGAGCACCGCAAGATTGAACCCAAAGCTAAGCACTTCTCCCATTGCAAGAAAGATCAATCTAGTAGGCCAAACTAAACCGATAATTCAAAGATACTTGCAATGATATCAAATCATGCATATAATAATTAAGAGAAGAATCAAATATTGTTCATAGATAATCTTGATCATAAACCCACAATTCATCGGATCTCGGCAAAGACACCGCAAAAAGTATTACATCGGATAGATCTCCAAGAACATCGAGGAGAACTTTGTATTGAGAACCAAAGGGAGAGAAGAAGCCATCTAGCTAATAACTATGGACCCGAAGGTCTGTGGTAAACTACTCACACATCATCGGAGAGGCTATGGTGTTGATGAAGAAGCCCTCCGTGATCGAATCCCCCTCCGACAGATCGCCCTAAAAGGCACCAAGATGGGATCTCATGGGTACAGAAGGTTGCGGCGGTGGAAAAGTTGTTTTGTGGCTCCCTTGGATGTTTTTACGGTATAAGAGTATATATAGGCGAAAGAAGTAGGTCGGCGGAGCTACGAGGGGCCCACGAGGGTGGGGGAGGGCCTACCCCCCTGGGTGCGCCCTCCTGCCTCGTGGCCGCCTCGTTGCGTCTCTGACTTCCACTCCAAGTCTCCTGGATTGCGTTTGTTCCAAGAAAGATCCTCGTGAAGGTTTCGTTCCATTTGGATTCCATTTGATATTCCTTTTCTGCGAAACACTAAAATAGGCAAAAAAAAACAGCAATTTGAACTGGGCCTTCGGTTAATAGGTTAGTCCCAAAAATAATATAAAAGAGTATATTAAAGCCCATTAAACATCCAAAACAGATAATATAATAGCATGGAACAATAAAAAATTATAGATACGTTGGAGACGTATCAGCAGGCATACAAAGGCAGGATAACCCGGATTTTTGGTGAATACACCTGGCATCCAAGCCAATAAAAAGGGTAAATAAGGCTTTGTTCATTAAACAAGAAGCCCCCAAGTAATTTTTCAACAAGCCATCAAGGAAGGTTACCTATTTTTGAACTGTACATTGTGACAAATTCTCTTTGGTAACCTTTTAACATTAGGAAAAAATCCCAAGTTATTTGCAAGCAGGCTTATAAGCCGAATCAAAGGGTAGTCACAGCTATGCTCAATGAGCAGGAAGCCCCCATGTTATTTTTGTAACAATGCGTGCAAGCCGGATCAAGAGGGTAGTCATAGCTATACTCAATGAGTAGGAAGCCCCCAAGCAATCTTATGAACTGAGAATAAAGACTCATATACTCAGAAATGAAATGACAGAGACCCTAAATTATCAGGGATGCCGACTTTATTATACTTGATCATAATATATACAGGGATAAAAAATGTACAACACAAGAGCCGGTGGCTCAGGTGTAATAAGGCAGAAGATGAGCAATACTCCACGGCCGCTGAGTCTCCTCCTCAGACTTGTGTGAGTCCTTGTGCTCTCGAATATCAATGAGGTAGTATGACCCATTGTTCAGATTCTGTCTGACCACAAAGGCCCATTCCCAAGGTGGGGATAACTTATGCATGTCGGTTGGATTATGGATGAGCCGGAGCACCAAGTCACCTTCTTGAAAGGTCCGAGTTTTAACCCGGCGGCTATGATAATGACGCAGATCTTGCTGGTAAATCGCCGAACGAGCCGCCGCAAGGTCACGCTCCTCATCCAGAAGGTCAAGAGCATCCTAACGTGCTTTTTCATTATCAGCTTCAACATAAGCCGCCACACGGGGTGAGTCATGATGGATGTCACCTGGGAGAACTGCCTCTGCTCCGTAAACCATGAAGAAAGGCATGTAACCCATAGATCTGTTGGGGGTGGTATTGATACTCCAAACCACTGAAGGTAACTCCTCAACCAAACAACCCGGCGTCCTTTGCAAAGGGACCATAAGCCGGGGTTTTATGCCTCTCAAGATTTCTTGATTGGCTCTTTCAGCTTGGCCGTTGGACTGGAGGTGATCCACTGATGACAAACCAAAGACGAATATGCTCTCGTTGATAGAATTCTTTCATAGCACCTTTAGACAGATTAGTGCCATTATCAGTTATAATGCTGTGAGGGTAGCCAAAACAGAAAATCACCTTTTTGATGAATTGAATCATTGTCGCCGCGTCACACTTGCTGACCGGCTCTGCTCAACCCAGTTTGTAAACTTGTCAACCGCCACAAAGAGGTGAGTCTTTCGTCCTTCGATCTTTTAAAAGGTCCAACCATATCCAGCCCCTAGACTGCAAACGACCAAGTAATTGGAATCATCCTCAATCCTTGAGCCGGCACATGAGCTCGTCTTGAAAATTTCTAACAACCATCACACTTGCTAACCAGATCCTCTGCATCAGCATGAGCCGTCAGCCAATAAAACCCATGATGAAAAGCCTTGGCCACGAGAGACTTAGAGCCAGCATGATGGCCACAATCTCCCTCATGAATCTCTTGCAGAATCTCACGACCCTCCTCAGGAGAAACACAACACTCAAACGCTCCTGTGACACTACATCGGTGCAACTCACCATTGACAAGAGTCATTGACTTAGACCCCCGGGTTATCTACTTGGCCAAATATTCATCTTTAGGTAACTCACCCCGGGTCATATAAGCCAAATATAGAACTGTCCAATCAAGAATAGCATGAAGAGCCTCCACCAACTGCGCCTCTGGGTCAGGAACAACAAGATCTTCCTCTGTAGGCAATTTGACTAAAGGGTTATGCAAAACATCAAGGAAAACATTATGTGGTACCAGCTTACGCTGGGACCCCAGCCGGCTTAAAGCATCAGCTGCCTCATTTTTACTGCGATCAACATGTTCCACTTGATAACCTTTGAAATGACCAGCAATAACATCAACCTCTCGGCGATAAGCCGCCATGAGTGGTTCCTTGGAATCCCAAGTGCCTGAAACTTGCCGAGCCACCAAATCTGAGTCACCAAAGCACCTCACCTGGCTTAAATTCATCTCTTTAGCCATTCGAAGACCATGGAGCAAGGCCTCATGCTTAGTTGCATTGTTAGTACGAGGGAACATCGACCTTTAAACATAGCAAAATTTATCACCTCGTGGGGAAGTCAAAATAACTCCAGCCCTCGAGCCTTCCAATTGCCTGGATCCATCAAAGTGAATAGTCCAATACGTGCTATCCGGCTTCTCCTCAGGCATCTGCAACTCTGTCCAATCATTGATGAAATCCACAGGTGCTTGAGACTTGATAGCTGTCCGAGGCATATACTTCAAACCATGGGGTCCAAGCTCAATGGCCCACTTGTCTACCCGACCTGTGGCTTCTCTGTTTTGAATAATATCCCCTAAGGGAGCAGAACTGAACACAGTGATGGGATGACCGAAGAAATACTTCTTTAATTTACGACTAGCCATGAACACCCCATAAACCAGCTTCTGCCAATGTGGGTACCTCTGCTTAGATTCAGTGAGTACCTCACTGACATAGTAAACCGGCCTCTGAATCGGATGTTTCTTGCCTGATTCCTTCCTTTCCACAACAATTGCCACACTGACGGATCAGCTATTAGCAGCCACATATAAGAGTAAGGGCTCCTTGTCAATAGGAGCTGCAAGGATTGGCGGCTCAGCCAACTGCTTTTTCAATGCCTCAAACGCCTGATCAGCAGCATCACTCCAGACAAAGTGATGTGTCTTCTTCATCATTTGATATAGAGGAATAGCCTTTTCGCCCAAACGGCTTATAAACCGGCTTAAGGCCGCAATACGACCCAGCAGACGTTGGACGTCATTAATACATGTTGGCTTAGCCAAAGAAGTGATAGCCTTGATTTTCTCCGGTTTAGCTTCAATGCCTCTTTCAGAAACCAAAAAAAACCAAAAGCTTTCCTGCTGGCACATCAAAGACACACTTGGCCGGGTTAAGCATCATCTTGTATACCCGGAGATTGTCAAAGATCTCTTTCAAATCATCTATCAAAGTCTCCTTCTTCCTGTATTTCACAACAATATCATCCACATAAGCATGAACATTGCATCCAATCTGGTCATGGAGGCAATTCTGAACACACCGCTGATAAGCCACCTGGGCACTCTTGAGCCCAAAAGTCATAGACACATAGCAGAAGGATCCAAAGGGAGTGATGAAAGCTTTCTTCTCCTGGTCCTTAACTGCCATCTTGATCTGATGATAACCAGAGTAAGCATCCAAAAAACTCAAACGCTCACAACCCGTCGTAGCATCGATCTAATCAATACGGGGAAAGAAAAAGGGTCATCCGGACAGGCCATGTTTATGTGTAATCCACACACATATGCCAAGTGCCATTTTTCCTAAGTACCAGCACCGGGTTAGCGAACCATTCAGGATGAAAAACTTCAACAATAAACCCAGCTGCTAAGAGCCGGGCCACTTTTTCACCAATGGCCTTGCGCCTCTCTTCATTAAAACGACGAAGGATTTGTTTGACCGGTTTAAACTTTGGATCAACATTGAGAGTTTGCTCAGCGAGTTCCCTCGGTTCACCTGGCATGTCTAAAGGTTTCCATTCAAAGATGTCCCGGTTCCCACGAATGAACTCGATGAGCGCACTTTCCTATTTCGGATCCATATTAGCACTGATATTTAACTGCTTGGATGAGTCGCCAGGAACAAAGTCAACAAGCTTAGTGTCATCTGCCGACTTAAACTTCAATAAGGTGTCATGCTCTGTGGTCAGCTTCTTCAAAGGTGTCATATCTGTCGGGTCAACGTTATCTTTGTAAAACTTCAACTCCTCTGTTACACAAACAAACTCAGCATAAGCAGCATCACCCTCTTCACACTCCAAGGCTATCTTCCTGTTCCCGTGCACTGTGATGGTACCCTTACAACCCGGCATCTTAAGCTGCAGATAAACATAACAAGGTCTTGCCATAAACTTAGCATAAGCCGGCCGCCCAAACAAAGCGTGATAAAGGCTCTTGATCTTGACCACCTCAAAAGTCAATGTCTCATCTCGATAATCATGATCATCACCGAAAGGCACTTCCAAAGCTATCTTGCCCACTGGGTATACCGATTTACCAGGCACCACGCCATGAAAAATAGTAGAAGACTGCTTAAGATCTTCGTCAGTCAAATTCATACGATGAGAAGTATCATAGTAAAGGATATTGATGCTGCTGCCTCCATCCATGAGCACCTTAGTAAACTTGTACCCTCCAACCTGAGGCTCAACCACCAAAGCCAACTGACCCGGGTTTTCAACCCGGGGCGGGTGATCTTCACGGCTCCATACAATAGGATGTTCAGACCATCGCAAGTAACAAGGGACTGCCAGCTCAACCGCGTTCATTGCCCTTTTATGAACCTTCTGGTCTCGTTTGCATAAACTTGTAGTGAACACATGATACTGACCACTATTTAGCTGCTTCCGATTACTCTGATAACCAGACTACTGCTGCTAATTCCCTTGACCAGACTGCTGATTAAAGCCACCTTGACTGCCTTGTCCTTGAAAACCAGAGCTTGAGCCGCCACCTGCAAAGCCAGGTCCGTGAGAGCCGGATCCTGAGCCACCATTTGGGCCATGATTATTCTGGAAAAAATGGAATTTCTATACTCCCTCATGATGAAGCAATCCTTCCACAGATGGCTGGCCGGCTTATCTTGCGTACCGTGCTTCGGACAAGGCTGATCCATCATCACCTCAAGGTTGAACTTTGGCCTGCCAAACCGGAGCGTTGACGCTTTCCCCTTACCATGCTGATTATTATTCTGTGCATTGGTATTAGCCACAAAGTCTGAACCACTGTTGGACTTACGGTTACCGTTGTTACCTTGACCCACCGTATTGTGCTGTCCCTTGGCATTGGTGTTCTTCTTCCCCTTGCCAGTCTTCTCATCGTCAGACTCAGGGTCCTTAGTACTATTAGAGTCTACATATTTGACAAGAGATGCCATGAGCTCCCCCATATCATTGCAGTGGCGCTTAAGCCGCCCCAGCTTCTTATTAAGGGGAAGGAATCGACAATTCTTCTCCAACATTAGGACGGCTGACCCGACGTTGATCCTGTCCGATGAGTGGATAATGGCTAAGATCCGGTGCACCCAATTGGTTGTTGACTCACCCTCACCTTGTATGCAAGGGTCTAAATCAAGAATCAACATAGGCTGCTTACACGTGTCTTTACATTTTTGGATAAAACATGTCTTCAACTCAGCCCAGGTACTAACGGAGTTAGCGGGCAATCCTTTCAACGAAGTGCGAGCCGGCCCATCTAACATCATGGTGACGTACTTAGCACAAGCAACATCACTAACATCCAACATCTCCATGGCCATCTCATAGCTCTCAATCCAGGCCTCTGGGGTTGATCCACTATGTAATTAGGCACCTTGCGGGGCCCCTTAAAATCCTTGGGCAGGCGCTCGTTACGTAGAGCCGGCACCACACATGGCACACCAAGGGTTCTAGAGGTCACTCCTGCCTCCACACACACCGATGGGTAAACCGGAGATTGTTGTTGAGCCCAACTGAGCCGCCAGCTCCGCCTCTCAACGTGCCCTACCCTGATCCACCAAAGCCTGGGCACTATTATCCGCGCGTGGCCGGTCATGCCTACGGGGCTGGTTACGTTGCTGATCACTGCTTGAAACTGCTGGCAAATCAATATGCCTACTAGAACTCCGGCTTGGACGCGGGGCTGATCCGTTCACAACTGTATGAATAAGCCGCCTGATGTGCCATCGCTGTCTGAAGAAGCTCTCCGGCTCTCCATATCTCCATTGCGGCTGATGACTCGCCCTCAATAGGGAGCACCGCCAATCGTGTAGCCGCGGTGATCATATTGTCCAGAGGGTTAGAATAATGACCCGGCAATGTCGGAACATGCTGAGGCGGAGTCAAATTCAAACGAGGCGGGTCTGCAGCGCATGGCTGAACCAGCGCTCCGGTCATGGGTGCCGCAACAACCCGGTTTAGCATGGGCGGGTCACTGGTTCCTGCCCCGGGTGTGTTGAAAAGGTTCCTAGCTTCAAACTTTGCAGGTAGACGGGTCTGGTGCCTCCTCCTCATAATAGCGTTTGAAGCATTCTAATCCAAGCTAAGGCGGAATGACTCTGCCTGAATCCGTTGTGATTGTGTGTCCAAGGCGGCTCGCTCTGTCTCCATCCTAGCATTCTTGGAAGCAAGTTCCTCCTTGGCTTGGGCTATCTCATATCACACCTTCGCGACATCTACTTTGTGTTGTTCTTGAGTCTCTTTGGTTACCTCAGCCCCCATTAAATTCGCCAAAGCATCCAACAACTCGGTCAGAACTTGAGCCGCCTGGCACGCAGAGCCGCTCGTTCCTGCTATCGATGTGGCTGTTGAACCAGAAGTCATAGCCGCCACAGTTGTTGAATAGAGCATTGGTTGTGTGCCGGCCATGAAGATCGCAACTCGGTTCGGTGGCTCATAGGGGTCCGGAATACTGTGGCCATCAGAACAACCCCCAAGTCGGCCATCTTGTAGTTGATACATATAATTGGTCTTGTCGGTTGATGACTCACCTTCAGAGTAGATGGACGTCTCTCCACCTGTCGGGTGGTAGGTGCGACATATGCCAACGGGTGGCTTATCATGGTGGGTGCCAGTAAGACGTCGCCGGTGCCTGGAAACGGGATGAGGCGAAGACATGCACGCCGGCGAATCTTACCCAGGTTCAGGGCTCTCCGAGGAGATAACACCCCTAGTCCTGCTCTGCGGGGTCTCCGCATGATCACTAGATCGGAAAGGGTAGCTACAAATGCTCCTAGAGCTGTCGGGTTCAAGGGAGAAGAAGAGCAAGGCTAGCTCTTGCTTCTCTCTCTCTATGGTGTGTGTGTAACTCTAAGAAGCCAACCTTTTGCATGGGTGCCCCGAGGGGTTTATATAGGCCTACCCCCCGGGGGTACAATTGTAATCCGGCTGGGCGCGGGTCCCAGTCGTCAGTGTCTTCGCCCGCCGGCTTCTCCGCTGGCCGTTGGGGCCCGCCGACTGGTGGGTCCCGCCGGCTGCCGGCCTCTTGGTCGACAGGCCGGCCCCACTGCCTAGGGTCTTGTCGGCGGCTGCTTACTGTAGCCTCGTCCCTGATGACGAGGGCTTCATCGAGGTAAGCGTGGCTACAGTGTGCCGCCTCGAGGGCTCTCACTGTAGCCTTACCTCGTCTTGTCTCCTTAATGTGGCACATGCTTCGAGGGAAGGGGTAGCCGGCTTCTGGGGGCCGGCTACGCCCTTGGCCGACTAGGGGAGGCCGGGCCGCCTTCGCGCCTCTCTCTGGCTAAAGGGGCCCGCCGCCCGTGGGCCGTACTGGCGTCTGTCGTGGGTGACGTTGAGGCCAGCATGGCTACAGTGCCGAGCCGGACGGGAGATGGCCGTCCCGTACGGCGTCCTGTGGCCATGCCTGCCTCGGGCTTCGGGGGTAGTGGGCCGCACTGTGGCCACACCCCGTCTTGTCACCGTTATGTGGGTGTAGTTTTGGTGGGTGCGGTCTTGGCCGGCTTCTTGGAGTCGGCGCCCTTCGTGGCCGGCTTGGAGGAGTCGGCGTTCTTCATGGCCGGCTCTGGAGAGTCGGCATCCTCTATGGCCGGCTTCCTGGAGTCGGCCATCCCGTGGTTATCTTGGCGGGAGGTTGCTGAGGCTGGGTCGCCTTCTGAGAGTCGGCTTCAGAGGTAGCCGACCGGGGAAGGCGGCCCAATGCTTGAATGCTTGAAGGCTCAAATGGCCTGATAATTTTTGAAGAGCCAGGGGCAGTCGGTTAGGCTACCCGTGGCCATTTACTCCGACAGTAGTCCCCGAAGCTGGTTGGGCTTCGAGGTTGGGTAGGAGTCGAGAAGCTCAATCAGCTTCCTATCTTGACAAGCCGGCAGCTGGGAGCCGAGTTTGGTTGGGGCGCCGTCTTGGAAAAAATTTTGGAGTTGGAGGGCGGGAGCTGGCCAGCGCGCGCACCGGGCCGCGGGCCGGCCACTTGCCGCCTGCGGACGACGTGGCAACAAAGCCTGCCAGCCCACGCGCGCGACGGGACGTCGCCACAGGTCGGGGGCCCGCCGCGCCCACGCCCGGGCCCGGGCGTGCATTCTCTGTGGCCCGAAGCTGCCCGCACGTCTCCCTGCGGCGGTTTCGGCACGCTTTTAGGGCGTAATAACCGCGAGGCGTGGGGGGAGTGGGTGTAGTTAATCCCACGTCTCACCCCACGTCCGGCCTCCCCAGCTTCACCTTGCGAAGCTATAAGTAGGGGGAGGGGGAGAGCGGCAGGCTCTCGCACGCTCCTCCTCTCTCCACCATCTTCTTCCTCCTGCCGTTTCTTGCAACAGCGCCTCGCCGCCGCGCTCTTCCACCACTCGCTCCTCCGCCGCCGCGCTCGTTCTCGCCAGCCCCACGCCACGATGCAGTATGGCGGGGATTGGGATGGCTCCAACGTCCACGAGGATCACGTCGAATTCCTCCGCAAGACGCGGCGGCTGCCCGGCGCGGACAAGGTGGAGGTCCGTCTCGCGCCGGCGAAGGAGATTACGCCGGAGCCGCGGGAAGGCGAGCGGGTAGTCTTCCGCTCGCATTTCTTGCGCGGCATCGGCCTGCCCGTGAGCGCCTTCTTCCGCTCTTGGCTCGAGTTCTACCAACTCCAGCCGCACCACCTCCCCCCGAACACGGTGGTGCTGCTGTCCGCCTTCGTCACCTTGTGCGAAGGCTACCTCGGCGTCCTCCCTACCCTCGAGCTCTGGGGGGAGTTCTTCCAGTCCAAGCTGGGCACGCGCATGCAAGGCGTGCCGGCTCAGAGTGGCGCCTTCATCGCGATGCGGAGGGTGGCTGCCGACAACCCCTTCCCCGTCATCACGCTGATCCAGTCGGTGAAGTTATGGCAAAAGTCATACTTCTACGTGAGGAACGTCGCCCCGCAGGGCGACTACGTCAATCTGCCGGCTTACGTAGCCGGCCCACCGGCGGGCAGGCGGCCCCAGTGGTCCTACCGGGCCGTGACGCTGACGCCGGCTGGAAACGCAGCCGTCGCCCGAGTGCGAACAATGATCCAGTCGGAGGGCTTGTCGGGGCCCGACCTGCTGGCCGCCTTCGTCACGCGCCGGGTACTCCCGCTCCAGAGCCGCCCTCATCTGATCTGTCAGATGAGCGGCCAGCTCGATCCGAGCCGGATGTGTACCAAGGACATGCCGCACGACGAGGTGGCATATATGGTGAACTACCTTGCGAACTGCAAACTCTCCGCAGAGTGGCAGTTCGGCAAGGAGCCATATTGCCGAGCCAATCCGCCGCCTATGGTATGTTCTCCTTGTCTCTTCTTCTTCTCTCAGTTTTGTCGCCGAGTTCCTTTTGGCCGACTCTGACTAGTTGGCTTGTTTTTGACAGAGCCCTCTTCTTCGGCCTGCAGGCGGGTCGGACGCGGAGCGCCGGTTCGCCCCCGACCGGACGGAGCATGATCTGGAGGACCCCGACTTGGGGGCGGCTGCTATGGACGACAACACCGAGCCGGGTGGTGGCCAAGCCGGCGGCGAAGCAGGCGGCTCTGGGCATGGAGTCAGCTTCGACGACTGGCCGGATGATGACGAGGCCGAAGTCGTCCCGCGCCGTCAGCCGGCGTCTGGCCGCGGCGCGGGTTCCTCCGCTGCGCCGCCTGCTCGGGGCGGCGGGCAAAAGCGTCGTGCCGCGCAGGGTTTGTTCGGCAGTCGGACGAAGAAGCCCCGAGGCGGGGCAGCGGCGACTAGGCGGGAGGAGGCGGCCGCGAAGGCGGCCCGCTTCCGCAAGGCGGTGAAGCAACCGCAGACACTGTCGGCGTAAGTTCAAACTCCTTCATGTACTCTTTTTTCTTTTCTCTGGTGGCTCCTGAATCCTTGTCTTTTTCTCCAAACAACCAGAGCTCCATTGTCGGTCGAGCGAGCGGCTGCCGCCTCCGTCGTTGAGTCACCGAGGAGGTCCGGGACCACCACTCGCCGCGTGGAACCCCGTGCCGACCTTCAGGCGGTGACGGAACGGAACACGCGGGAGGTGCGGGAGGAGCGGGAGGCGCGGGAGGCGGAGGCACGGAAGGCGGCCGCCGCCCAGGCGGCGCAGGAGGAGGCAGCGAAGGCGCGCGCCGACGCCCTAGCCAAGGCCCAAGCGGAGGCTGTAGCTGCGGCGATGGCGGAGGGGGCCTTGTTGGTCACCCCACTGTGCGTTGCAGCGCCTGGGGCCCCGAGCCCCCGCCAGAAGAAGCCGGCGGTGACCAGCCAGGGCTGGAGAGGGATGACGACGTCGTCATCATGGAGAGGGCGCCGGTGCCGACCCCGCCGACTAGGGCGGCTCAAGGCGGCCGGCCTGATCTGCCGCCTGCGCAGTCGGCGGGGGGCGAGCCGGCCGCGAGGACTGAGCTGGCGGTCCGGATGCCGCCGAGCCGGCGCGCGGGGAAGGCTGCGTCAGAGCCACAGAAGGCTGCGTCGGAGCCGCAGCCGGCCGCGGGCTCCAGCTCGTCGGCCCAGGATGTGGAGGTGGCCAGCGCTACCTCGGGGTGGACGCCGGGCGGAGGGACGGCCGTGATGAACGTGGCCGCGCAGGACGTCCGGACCCGGCTCCAGGCCCAGGCTACGGCGCTGAGGCAATACACCGACGAATTCCTTGCGACGCGGGCGGCCATCCGGGTTAGTCTTCTTATCTTGCTTCTTCTTGATCTTGGTTTCTTCCGTGGGGGCGCGTCAGCGCACCCACTGGGTGTAGTCCCCGAGTTCCGAGTCGGCTGCTGAGCAGGCGGCTTGGAACTTCTTAGTGGATTTGGCTTTGCTATTCTTGTTCTTACTTCGATCTTCTGCCTATCTTGCAGGACTACCACAATCTTCGTGCGGCCGCCTTCAACTCCCAGGCTCGGGAGCTGACCCAGAAGACCACCGACCTAACTGAGAGCCGGGGTAAGTGCTTTGTTCTTTATCTCACGTGGGGGCGCGTCAGCGCACCCACTGGGTGTAGTCCCCGAGATTCGGGCCGACTGCTGAGCAGTCAGGTCGGATCTTTCTTGACGACTTCCTCTTATTGTTTCTTCTTTTTCTGCCGTCCCTGCAGCAGCCAACGCCGGTCTGAGGGCATAGCTGGGAGAGTCTCAGACTGCCCTTCGTGCCAAGGAGGCCGAGTTTGCCGCCTTGGTGCAGGAACGTGACCGCCTGGCCAAGAGGTTGGCCGACCAGGACGAGGGCCACAAGGCGGCTCTGAAGGCGGTGCCGGACCGCGAAGCCGCCCTCCAGGCTGAGTACGAGACAGAAGCGGCTGGCTGGGCTGAAGCAAGGCAGACTCTGATCAATGGCTATGGCCAGATCGAAGATCTGGTTGACGGTAAGCCGCCTACTTCTTCGTCCTTTCTTGCCGTCTGCCGCTTTTGGCTTGTTTTCTGACTTGGTGTTTTCTCTTCTTTCTCTTTCTTTCTTGCGCAGAGTACTTCCCTGGCTACTCTACCGCCGCCAGCCAGATCATCGAGGCCCGCCGCCAAGCACGAAGGCAGGCTGGCGTCGAGATTGCACCAAACGCTGGCCGTTCGCTGGAGGAGCAGCTCTTGGCGATCCAGGCCCGTCTCCAGCCGGCTCACCGACTGCTCCGCCGGCTTCAGCGTGCCGGGGCGCAAGTATTGGCCGCCCTCTGGCCCGGCGAAGTGGTTCCTCGCACCCCCAGTCGGACTGCCGACTGGCTGGAGGTGGCAGTCGGCCGCTTTGAAGCCTGGAAGGCTTCGGCGGCTCGGTCCGGCGCCAGGCGGGCGCTGGAGTTCGTCAAGGCCTGGTATCCCGGCCTGAGTCTGGACCAGCTGGCTACCTGGCGGCAGCAAGCCGACACGGAGCTGGAGCCGGCGCGGCCGGCTATCATCCGGCGGGCTTCGGCGATCGCCGACTACACCGACACCAGCGTCTTCGCCCCTGAGGTAGATGACAACGGTGTCGCCCAGCCGGAGGAGTGGTTCGGGCTGAACCCGGCAGACGGTGAAGACTCGGCGGAGGAGATCGACTCCAGCGACGAGGGCGAAGAGGAGGAGGAGGAGGGTGAAGACGCCGAGCCGGATGGTGGAGCGGCCGACCAGCCTCAGCCTGACCGCGCCTCCAGCACCACGTCACGCGCGGGTGCGTCGCCTGCCACCGGTGGTGACCAAGCCGAGACCCGCCAGCCGGCCACTCCTTCAGCCGGCGACGCCATCTCCACCGACCAGCCTGGCTCCCGCACCGCGCCTTAGTCTAGTCTGCTATCTTTTGTTTTCCTGTCTTGTCACTTTTGGAACAATATTCTGTTAAGTCTGCACAATTCCACCCACTGGGGGTGTATTCGAACTATGTCGATTGCCGGCCTGTTGGGGGCTTTTTATGTATATGACTTATGCATGCGTTTGGCTTTTCCTCGTTCTTTGCTTTTCATCCTTCTGCTGTTTCCTTTGCCGCCCTCCCTTGGTTGCCGCCTCCCCAGTCAGACAGTTGCTCTGCAATCTGTGGCTGGAGGAGTGCTTGGCCAATTGGGAGGGCAAGTACTCTAGCTTTGTTGGATTAGAGCTAAGTGTTTAGGAAGCCGGCCAGCCGGCTGTTCTGACAGCCGGCAAGCGTGGTTGGAGGCCGTCTTTTTGCTATATAAGTTCGTTAGTCCTTAGCCGTTTTTCGTGTGGGCATCCTTTCTGCCTTGGCTCTTGCTAGTCGGACAGTCGGTTCTTCGAGCTGCGACTTTCAACAAGAGAGGACTCGGGAGCCGGCACACTACTTGTCTGACTTCAGGTAGAACTTTTAATATAGCTCAAGGCGGCCAGTCCCCGGGCCGACTAGTCGAACCCGGTGCCAGACAAGAAATCAAATGTAATAATACATTCATGGATATGACACTCGTCATTCATAGATAAATGAAGGCAGTCCCCGAGTACTGTTCGGGGGGCCTGTTGGTTCGTACTTAATACAAAAGGGTAGCATGATACATACTGCTTTCAACTGTAAAATCTTCTCAGGAGGTTCGCGTTCCATGGTCGCTCCGACTCCTTGCCGGAGTCATCTCTCTTGCGTGCTCTTGGTTTTTGCGCGTCGATCAAGTAGTAGGAGTCGTTGCCTAGTGCCTTGCTGATGACGAAGGGGCCTTCCCAAGGGGCCGAGAGCTTGTGCTGGCCGGCTGTTCGCTGGATCAGCCGAAGCACAAGGTCGCCCTCTTGGAAGGATCTTGGCTTGACCTTGCGGTTGTGGTAGCGGCGCAACCCTTGCTGGTAGATGGCGGACCGGCTGAGTGCTAACAGCCGGCCTTCTTCTAGTAGGTCGACGCCGTCTTCTCTTGCTTCCTTGGCCTCCGCCTCCGTGTACATGGTGACCCGAGGCGAGTCGAACTCGATGTCAGTTGGGATGACAGCCTCGGCGCCATATACAAGGAAGAACGGAGTGAAGCCGGTTGACTTGTTTGGTGTAGTGCGCAGACTCCAGAGGACAGCCGGCAGCTCATCGAGCCAGCAGCCGGCCGATCGCTCCAGTGGTACAACCAGTCGGGGCTTGATGCCGGAGAGGATGAGTCCATTTGCTCGCTCGACCTGGCCGTTTGACTGCGGGTGGGCAACGGACGCTAAGTCCAGTCGGATGCCCTGCGTCGCGCAGAAACGTGCCAGTGCTCCTTTGGCAAAGTTCGTGCCGTTGTCGGTGATGATGCTGTGCGGCACGCCGTACCGAGTAGTGATGTCAGTGATGAATGTCACAGCAGTCGGCCCGTTCAGCTTCTTGATCGGCTTCACTTCGATCCACTTGGTGAACTTGTCCACGGCGACAAGCAGATGTGTCAAGCCGCCGCGGGCTGTCTTGAAAGGGCCCACCATGTCCAGTCCCCAGACGGCAAAGGGCCAGGTGAGGGGAATGGTCTTGAGTGCAGAAGCCGGCAGGTGTTGCTTCGAACTGAAAACTTGGCATCCTCTGCAGCTCTTGACTATCTCTTTGGCATCTTCCAAAGCAGTCGGCCAAAAGAAACCATGGCGGAAAGCCTTGGCCACAAGTGATCTTGAGGCTGCGTGGTGGCCGCATTTGCCTTGATGGATATCCTTGAGGATTGCCACTCCTTTCTCTGGCTCGACACAACGCTGGAAGACTCCAGTGACGCTGCGCTTAACAAGCTCTCTGTTGATTAGTGCATATGCTCCGGCTCGTTGTTGCACTAGTCTTGCTGAGATTTCATCAGCCGGCAGCTCTCTGCTGACTAGGAACTTGAGGATGGGCTGGGCCGATGATGGAGCTGTGACTTCTTCTTCTGTTAGGACGGCCACCATGACTCGGGTGGGTGGGTCGAGAGGCGTGGAATTGGAGTCGGCCAGCGCTTCTTGCGTTGCTGCAGTCCCCGGGCCGACTGCTGCAGTCCCCGGGCTGGGTTCTGAAGTCCCCGGGCCGGGTGCCACTACGGCAGTCGGCGGGCCAATTGTCGAAGTCCCCGTGCCGCCTGCGGGGTTCCTCCAGTCGGATCCGGCTGCATCTGGCACAGGCGGTACGAAGATAGAATCCGAATCTGGAGACGGCTTGATGGACGGCTTGAGGAGGCGCTGGAGGGAGACGCCAGTCGGTATGGCTTGTCGGGTGGAGCCGATCCGTGCTAGGGCATCTGCTTCGTCGTTGTCGGCCCTTGGCACGTGAAGGAACTCGCACCCTTCGAAGTACCCGCTGATCTGCTGGACGAGGAATCGATAGCTCGCCATGTTCGCGTCCTTGGCGTCCCAGTCGCCAGACGACTGCTGGACCACCAAGTCTGAGTCGCCGTAACACAGGATCCGGCGTATGCCAAGCTCTTTGGCTAGCCGGAGCCCATGTACGAGCGCCTCGTACTCGGCCACGTTGTTGGAGGCGGCGAAGTGGATCTGCAACGTGTATCTGAGCTTGTCGCCTTTGGGAGAGGTGAGGACGATGCCGGCTCCCAAGCCGGTGCGCATCTTGGACCCGTCAAAGTGCATCCGCCAATGGGTAGAGTCGGGAGCCGGCGGTAGGTACTGGGTCTCGGCCCAGTCGACGAGGAAGTCGGCCAATGCTTGGGACTTGATGGCGGTGCGGGGTTGGTAGAAGATCGTGTATGGCGCCAGTGCAATGGCCCATTTAGCCACCCGGCCGGATGCATCCCGGCTGCCTATGATCTCGGCGAGCGGGGCGGTGCACACGACCGTGATGGGATGCTCTTGGAAGTAGGGCTTCAGCTTCTTGGCGGCGAAGTACACCCCATAGCACATCTTCTGGTAGTGCGGGTAGTTTTGCTTTGAGCTGGATAGTACTTCGCTTAGGTAATACACCGGCCTCTGGACTAGCTGGGCTCGGCCTTCTTCCGGGCGCTGGACCACAACAACTGTACTGACTACTCGGCTAGTCGCGGCAATGTAGAGGAGCATGGGCTCCTTCTCAGTCGGCGCTGCCAGGACAGGCGGAGTGGTCAGCATCTTCTTCAACTCATGGAAAGCTTGGTCGGCTTGGTCATTCCACTCGAAGTGAGTGGACTTCTTCATGAGTCGGTACAGGGGGAGAGCCTTCTCTCCTAGTCGGCTGATAAAGCGGTTTAGGGAGGCCAGGCACCCGGTGAACTTCTGCACATCTCGCAATTTGGTGGGAATCTCCATCCTCTCGATGGCCTTGATCTTCACAGGGTTGCACTCGATGCCGCGTTCGGAGACCAGGAAGCCTAGCAGCTGGCCGGCTGGTACTCCGAACACGCATTTCTCGGGGTTGAGCTTGATTTGGAATCGGCGCAAGTTGGTGAATGTTTCTTTGAGATCTTCCAGCAGGGTGCCGCGCTTCTCTGTCTTCACCACAATGTCGTCTACGTAGACGTGGGCATTTCTACCGAGTTGCTTCAGGAGGCATTTCTGCATGCAACGCTGAAAAGTGGCACCGGAATTCCTCAGGCCGAATGTCATAGTCAGGTAACAGAAAGCTCCAAATGGTGTGATGAAGGCAGTCTTCAGGTAGTCTATTGGGTCCAACTTGATCTGATGGTACCCTGAGTAGGCATCCAAACAACTCAACAACTCGCATCCGGCTGTGGAGTCTATCACTTGGTCAATCCGTGGCAAAGCAAACGGATCCTTGGGGCAGGCCTTGTTCAGGCTGGTGTAGTCTATACACATACGCCACTTGTTATTCTTCTTACATACCAGAACTGGGTTGGCAAGCCACTCTGGAAAAAACACTTCCATAATAAAGCCAGCGGCGAGGAGCCGGGCTATCTCTTCTCCTACGATTCTTCGCTTCTCTTCTGACAGTCGGTGGAGGGGTTGCTTGACCAGCTTCGCATCAGCTCGGACATGTAATTTGTGCTCGGCGAAATCCTTCGGGACACCCGGCATGTCCTTTGTGGACCATGCAAAAATGTCTCGATTCTCACGGAGGAAGTCGACGAGCTCGCCTTCCTATTTATTGTCCAAGTTTGCCCCAATGACGGCAAACCTCTCCGGATTCTCCGGGTCCAGAGGTATCTTCTTCGTCTCCTTGGCCGGCTGGAAAGAGCCCTGTGCATCACAATCTTTGGCTCCAGCATCTTCTTCTCTTCTGCTACCACGAGGGACTCGGCTAGCCGGCTGCTAGCCATGGCGCACTCGATGGACTTCTTGTAGTCGCCGGCTATGGTGATTATCCCCTTCGAGCTCGGCATCTTCATCTTCAGGTAGGCGTAGTGGGGCACAGCCATGAACTTGGCCAGAGCAGGTCGGCCAAGCAAAGCATGGTAGGGGCTCTCCAGATCCACTACTTCGAACCAGATCGCTTCTCGGTGAAAATGATCTTTGTCTCCGAAGAGAACATCCATCTTAATCTTGCCGATTGGGGAGCAAGACAAGCCGGGGATGATACCATGGAACACGATTTGGCTTGGCATAAGCTGCTTCGCCTTGATGTTCAGCTTCTCCATGGTATCGCGGTACAGTATATTGATACAGCTTCCGCCATCTATCAGGACGCGGGAGAATCGGGCAGCTCGCCTCTCCGTCGTGAGAGTGACATCCAAGACCAGTGCATAGGAGCCAGGGGATGGCATCACCTCTGGGTGGTCGGCCTGGCTCCAACTGATTGGCTTCTCTGACCAGTGCATGAACTCGGGGGCGCTAGAGGCGACTGTGTTGACCTCTTGATGCTGACGGCGCCGACTGCGCTTGTCGTCGGCTTGGCTGAAGACGACGTAGGAGGCGTGCTCTTCTGGGAATTCATCTTGGATGGCTCCGACTGCCGGCCGAGCCGCCGGCTGCTGGGGGGCTGGAGGCGGCGGCCCGGGAGGCAGAGGCGGCACCAGCCCTTCGCCCTTGGAGATTCGCGTGAGCCAGTGGCATTTTCGGGTCGTGTGGTTGGACGGCTTCGCGCCGCTGTGGAACTTGCAGGGGGCGTCGAGAGTCTGCTCGTAGGAGAAAGCCGGCTGCCAAGCCGGCTTGCCACTCTTCTTCTTGGGAGCGGGGCGCTCTTTGGGCTGCTCATCTTCAACTGTGGCCACCTGCCAACTGGTGGAAGTCGGCATGGGGGCCTTACGCTTGTGATCGTTCTGGTAGGGGCGCCGATTGGAGTCGCCAGCCGGCGTCTTGGGAGCCGGAGCAATCACCTTCCCAGAGGCGTCTACTCGAAGCTCGGTCTTCATCGAGGAGTCGGCCATGGCGTACTTGTCCGCGATGATCAGGAGTTCGTCGAGGGTAGCCGGTTCGTCGCAGAGGAGTCGGTGCTTGAGGAGGGTGCCCTCTCGGCACCCGGCGGTGAAGTACTCGATGGCCTGAACCTCGTGCACCCCCTCGCAGGAGTTGCGGAGCTCGGCCCACAGCGTGAGGTAGTCGCGGGTCGACTCGTTGGGTCCTTGGACGCATAGGGAGAGCTGGCGAGGCTTGGGAGGCCGCTTGTACGTGCTGGTGAAGTTGCAGACGAAGATTTCCGTGAAGTCCAGCCAGCTGTTGATGCTGTAGGGCTTGAGGCTGTTGAGCCAGGTGCACGCCGTGCCTTGCAGCATGAGGGGGACGTACTTCACGGCCACGCGCGGCTTCACTGAGCCGTTGTACTTGGGCGTGTCTCTGGGGAGTGAGAACCCTTTGGGGAAGGGCACATCGCGGATGCGGGGGCCAAATCATGGCGGCCGACATCGTCTTCTTCTTCTAACGCCAGGGATCGAGCAACGCGGTCGATCCGGTGGCGGGCGTCGTTCTCGCCGACTCTTTCTCGGCGGCCTAGTCGGTCACCAAGAGTCGGGTGCGTGAGTGGCGGCGGGGTGAGACGTCTTTCTCTTCGAGGCGGGGGAGGAGGCAGATTCCCTTGGCGCTCCACCGCTCGAGGGCGGCCTTCCGCGTCGCGCTCGATTGTGATACGAGTCCGGCTGCAGCTAGCAGCCGGCTCCTTGTCTTTCCTCTGGCGGGCGCCGCTCGCAGTCGGCGAGCGGGACATCGCGGCGTGCTCTCGGCGCGGGGGATGACTATCGGCGCGGGCGCCGGCTTCATGCCGTTCTGCAGCCGCGTCGATCAGCTGCTGGATTCGTCTTGTCATGTAGGGGAGCTCGTCGGCTCCCAGCCCATTTAGCTGTTCGGCGGCCGCCTGAGCGGCTCGCAGATTCTCGAGAGGGGTGGCGTAGACGGGGCGATCTGCCCCCAGCATGCTGGCGATAGCCGCGCCGCGTTTCTGGACGAAGCCGGCTCGGCTCGGCCCGCTAGGTGGCGGCGTACCGAAGGCGGCGCGGTCGACTTCGCGCTGGTGGGCCTCGGTGAGGCATCTCATGGAGGCTATCTTCTGGCCTTCCGCGACGAGGGCGAGGCGACGTGCCTCCAGGGTCTCGGCGTCGGCGTCGGCCGGGATGGGGACGGAGAGGTCGTGCATCGCCGCTTGCAGGGCGTCGTGGGCGTTCTCGCCCGAGTTGTCGACGTGGCTGATGACCAACACTTCGGTGACAGCGCTGCTGCCACTGTCAGCTCGAGGGAGAGGATCGTCGAAGACCACCATGTCGGAGGGGTAGGCGTCGAATGATGCCGTGTCGGAGTCGACGAGCATCGGGTCGGTGGATTCACAGGAAGAGTAGTTGAATGTAGAAACATTGTCGACAAATGGACATGTAATGAAGAAAAGGATTGGCAAGATATAATTCAAATATATGATGCCTGGTTAAACAGGATGGCGTCGCATATTTCACATATATTATGGCTGGCTAAAAGAGATGAGATTGCATAATTCACGTATATGATATAGAAACTAAACAGGTGGCATTACAGAACATGTCTAAACTAAGCAGATGACATATATGCTGTCAAAAGTAGGCACTGCAAGGCAACATATGCATGATATGACCAACATCATCATGCCAAGTTAGAGCGAACACCTCTGCGGTAAATAGGTGTGGTCAGCTCCATCTAAATCTGGCTCAGAATAAATATCTTCCTCTGGATTACAATCTGGAGCACCCACCATGGAGTGATGTCTGCATGACATTGTATTGCCGCGCAAAACTCTTCTCTTTTTCTCTACATGTTCAACATGACTGTGTACAATATCTGACAAGCATACGAAAAAAATATAGTGAGATTATGTAAGGAGAGCATGCAGAAATATAGAGTGGTGGTAACTGTCGGTGTCAAAACCGGCAGATCTCAGGTAGGGGGTCCCAAACTGTGCCTCTGAGGATCGAAGGTAACAGGAGACAGGGACACAACGTTTACCCAGGTTCGGGCCCTCTTGATGGAGGTAATACCCTACTTCCTGCTTGATTATCTTGGATGAATATGGGGTTTACAAGAGTTGATCTACCTCGAGATCGTAATGGCTAAACCCTAGATGTCTAGCTTGTATGATTATGATTACCTCTACGGACTAAACCCTCCGGTTTATATAGACACCGGAGGGGCCTAGGATTGTACAAAGTTGGTTTATAGAGAAAGGAATCTTCACATGCGAATGCCAAGCTTGCCTTCCACGCAAAGGGGAGTCCCATCCGGACACGGGAGGAAGTCTTGTGTCTTGTATCTTCACGGCCCATTAGTCCGGCCCACGTTACATAGCCCGGATGTCCGAGGACCCCTTAATCCAGGACTCCCTCAGTAGCCCCCGAACCAGGCTTCAATGACGATGTGTCCGGCGTGCAGATTGTCCTTGGCATGGCAAGGCGGGTTCCTCCTCCGAATACTTCAAAGCATTTGACCCGAAGAGTTATACTCGGCTTTTCTTTAATGCCATACCCTTCGGCTTCTGTGCCCCCATTGCTTTTGCTTCCACATGTCGAGCGAATACAAAAGGTCCAAGTATTTTTTGCACTAAACACCCTGGCCATGTAAAAAAGGCGTCTATTTAAATGGATTGGATCTCAGATGCCATTCCACACCAGGCAGAAAATCCTTAGAGCTCGCTAGGAGAAACCATTCAAACATGGCTAGCGCTCCCAGTTCTTCCTCCCACCCTCATGGCTCTGAAAAAGGCGATTGGGAGCGATGTTCAGTATCCCATGACCAGTTGGTTAAGCTTCAAACACAGGGATTCCTCCCCCCCAGGGGTCTAGTCCCTGTTCGGGCAGGATTAACCTCTTTCACTGGTGAAGCCCTGGTGGAAAATTTCCCAATCCAACCAGGGGGAACGAGTGTGCTTCATCTCCTTTTTATTAAGAGACGTCAGATTTCCAATCCACCCTTTCCTCCGAGGTCTCCTGAAGTACTACAGCCTCCAACTGCACAATCTTACGCCGGCCTCTATCCTACACATTGCGGGTTTTGTCGCTCTTTGCAAGCTATTCCTGGGCTGCGAGGCCCATTTTGAGTTATGGAGGAAGCTTTTCTGCCTCGTCCTTCGCACCCAAAAGGGATCTATATTCGAGGTGGGCGGCGCTGAGATATGGCGCATAGCCAGGACCGGATACGTGTCCGGCACGCCGAAGAATGCGTCGGAAGAGTGGCCCTCGGAGTGGTTTTATATTTAAGATGTCGCTTTGGCCGACCCAGTCCAAATGGGCCTTCCCCGAATTTTCCGGCGCTCCATTGTGGAAACGCCACAGCTGGCGCCCTCGGATCCTCGAGGAGGAAGATAGCGGAGAAGTTCAACAATTAATGGGCAAGATAAGGGCACTCGCACAGTCCAGATTATCAATAATCGAGGTAATGGCGACTCCATAGCGCGAGGTGTTCATGTGGCACCCTGATCCGCATGGAGCAGGGGCCTTCGCACGTCAGCCCAGGATAGCACCTGACGCACGACAGGTCCATAATACAACATTCCAGGTACAATAATAGTCATCAAATACATGTGCATAAGATTACATCATTGATGAATACAATTATCTGGCATAGCCCTAAGGCTATTTAAATGACAATGTAAGTCTATTTAAATGGCGGCAGAAGTCTTGGTTTGATAGCATAACAACTCTGGCTGGGCTCCACAACTCACAGGACTGGCAAGGATACGGCCTAGCACGACGGATCAAGCGAACAATTCGGGTACGACCTACAAAACTGGCATGACACGCCAGGTCAGTACATTGAATGTACTTGCAAGACAACCAAATACATAGCATCGAAACAAGCAGAAGACAAAGCAAGAACCAAGTGCAGGCAACAACCTATCTCATATCAATTACTAAACATGGCATGATTAAGATCAACTAAGCATGAACAATATCATAGCATCTACTAACATGGCAGTAACATGGCATATCAAAACCTGCCTCTAAGATGGCAATAGCAAAACATAGCATATCATCTCAATCATGGCATAATTTAACATATCAATCAAAGCATGGCATGGCATCAAGAAACTATGCTGAATATAAACTACCGGTCATATCCAATGCAGACATAGCATGTTAACTTTATGCAACTATCTCCTGTTCTGCCATGGTTCTTTAAATGCAAACATATTACTCAAGCAGTCCAACCAAACTTGTGCACCGAGTCCTTCGGACTCTCTTCCCAACGGATTGCCTCGCAACCAAACGGTGATCATGTGTGGATCACAGACGGAACCATACTTGGTTCAACGGGTTCCCTTGTAACCAAATGGTGATCACTCACGGATCACAAACGGAACCACACTTGGTTCAACGGGTTACCTTGTAACCAAACGGTGATCACTCATGGATCACAACCGGAACCACACTTGGTTCAACACTCACCGAGACCTCGTCTCGTGATCATAACAAAACATCACCGTGACTCCTCACGACTATCTCATAGTCCAAGTCACCACATTATTTATATCACATTATTATCACATTAGTCATTTAAGGTTTATCCTCCATTTCGACCAAGACCCGATAGTGCGACCTACTACGAACTGAGTTGCTATCGATAGACTTTATAAACACTCTACAGAGGTAGCGCACCGTACCCACACCACGGAACCCATGGCCTCGCACTCCCATTCGGGTGGACCAATGGCGTTTCAACAAAACTAACCTACTGCCATGACACTCTCCCGGCCACTCCGACTCACTCCCCATTGGGCTAGTCCTGGGTGGCCCCGCGTCTACCAAAGACACCAACGGCCACCGTCGTGGCAAAACGGCCACCATCGTGGCAAAAACGGTCCCAAACGGGGATATGAGCTCAAAACCAAACCCGGGCACACAAGGCATATGTCCTCCTACATGATCAGGGTAGTGCGCACCCATAACCTTCCCTCGTTGGAGGCACCGGCGAGAGGCATGACAATAGATCGCATTAGGGCCTTCCCATAAAGGCAAATGTGGCTGCACTGAAAAAGTTTGACTTGGTGGCACTATGACTCGATCCCATCGATGACGAAGGAGGTTTGTTATTATTAAATCATTTTATTACCTTCTCCACCATCATGAACATGGATGCAACAGTGAACATGCATCATACAAATGCTTTAATAAAATACCGAACTTCTCAAGTGAACAACTATAGCATAAAGAACATGACAATACCAAGTACTAGCATATCAACGGTGCGTTACCATCATCATAGCATTTTATAATGATGTCATGAAAATAAAGTAGAGTAGTGACATGGCATTATCAATAATAACATTCTAATTAGCATGGCAAAATATATCATGAATACAAAAGCATGCATGATAAGCATAAGGAATGACTGCAAACGAAAATGATAGGGAACAACTGCAACTACCCACACACAAGGTGCAAGCAAAGTCAACATGCAAGTTCGGGGCTCATGATAAGAGGTTGTCTTGCCTGGGGTTGACAAATACTCCGGGAAGAAGTGTGAAACGATCGCGGAAAGATTTGCCGGAAACAGTTCTCTCTCGGAGGGGGCTGTTTACAGGCAAGGGAAAAATGGTCATTTTCACTATGTGAGAACATAGTGAAAATGATACCAACGGAAAGATCTCGACGAACAGGGAAGGTGAGCGCTGGAATCACCTCAATCAGAGTTACGAGCGCAAAGTTGTGGCCGTTCACTTTTTAGGCAGAAAAGCAACTAAAGTAGTGAACGTTCACAAAATAAGCACTTCGGCCGGCTAAGCTGAAAAAGGAGAAAGTGCCTTTCAAGAATACGCCTTCAGAGAAGTGAAAACGTATTTTCATCTAAAAGAACAAAAGAATACTCTTTCTAACCTGGGAAACGTACTCAGGGAAGAATACGTTTTCAGCGCGGGAAAACGGCTTCGCGTTGGAGGCACCGCCACTTAACTGACGTGGCGCTGGGCCAGGCCCTACGGTCGCCGATAGGTGGGGCCGCACGGGAAGGGGGCCGCCTGGCCTGGCTTCTTCTTCCTCCCGCGTGGCAGCGAGAGTGGCTGAGGGGGAAGATCGCCCCGACGGCGGTCGCCGGTGCGTCCGGCCACCAGATTTGGCGCATGACCTACCCAGAAGCTCAGGGCGGAGAGGCGCATCGGGTGGTGGTCTCCGTTGCTGGCGAGAGGCACTACAGAGAGAGCACCAAGGTCCGCGGCGGAGAGGAGCTTCGGCCACCGGTGGACATGGGGTTCTGTTGGGGGAAACAGACGAGCAGCAAGCCAGGGAGGGTCGCCGGGGTGTGGCGCATCCATCGAGGATGCGCACGGGGTGCGGGGCTGCTCGGGTGAGGGGTTGGGCGGTGGAGCAGAGAGGTGGGCTTGCCGGAAATCCAAGCACTCTGGCGAGGGATTCGGTCGGGCTCAGGCACTGGAGTGCTCTAGAGGGAGGGGGAAGGGGTTCGAGAGAGCTGGCTTGCTCGGGAAGGGTCGCGGACGGGCTATTTATAGCCGGACGAGGAGCACCCGAGCCGGTCACCGCCGAGCGCGTTCGGCTGAGGCTCTGCCGGCTGCAGCAGTCACGGGGGGGCATGGGAAGCTGACGAGGATGGTGCGGACAAGTGCCAGAAAGTTACGGAGATGAGCGGCGCTCGCGGACGAGAGGCGGAAGAGGACAGGAGCGAGGAAGAAGACGATGGCCACAGTGGCGCACTGTTCGGTCATTGGCACGGCTTTCCGGAGAAGAAAACAGAGGGGGCGAGCGGTCCAGAGGAAAGAGGACACCGAGGGGAAACTGTAGGACACTAATGGCGAGGCCAGAGCCGGTCGGAGCAGCGCTGCCGACGAGAACAGTGGCTAGAACACCATTTTGGCTGGCTTCCCTCGTGATCACCTCGGACAATGCGCGCTCTGGAGTTTTTACTGATGCCAGCTCATGTCTACCGCATAGTCCGTCGAAGATAGAGTAATACTGTGGTAGAAAAACGAGCAAAGACAAATGGAGCTGAGTAAACCAAGCTCCACAAGTTTGCTGTTGCAAACATGACCACATCCTAGAGATAAAACTAGAGAGGGTAGAAGGTAAATTTGTTGTCTGAGAGGCTTAGGTTATAAAGGACTACGGTCCTAGGAATTGTGAGGTCATTTGGTCAAGTATTTAGCATAGTTGTTGTACAACTGCTAAATCTGACCCAGTAACTAAATCATGAGGGAGCACTCACTAGGAGTGATGGATTGAGCTAAAATTTGGAAAAGCTTGACGATTTGGACATACAATGATGCTGTAAAACTTTCATACCAAATGGACTTGCCAAAATGGTACTTCCTTCACAGCTATCGTTTTACCCAGAAACTTGAGAAAAATCCTCAGGGCAAATGGCTAACTGAAATGAGCCAAAATCTTGTGGAGACATGTTATACGAACATGAGAAGACCTGGGAAAAGTTTCAGCCATAATGGAGCAAGATAAGATGCACTTGCTTCACAAACTGAAAAATTGGGCAGAAACCAAGAATTGCTCCTGTGCTCACATAGTTCAATGAAATGAACTGAATTTGGGTGGAGGCTAATGATTTGAGATACTTGAGAGGATGGAAAAGTTTCATCCCATTTGGAAACTCTATGAAGGTACTTCCTTCACAAAGTTGTATTCTAGTCAGAAACTTTGAAAAATGCAGAGGTAGCTAGGATGAATGGATTGAGCTCATATTTGGCATCCATGGGTTATTTATCCATGTTAATCACCCTGGCAAATTGCAGCTCCATTGGAATTAGGAATAAAGCACCTCCTTTGCAAAATTTCAGAGAAGACAGAATCTTGCATTCGATCATGTGCCCAATTTTGAACTGTAGAATCATAAGATTAGGATGGAACTAGTGAATATATAGCACGGACAAGCTCCACAATTTATGCGAGAATTGTCTCTGCTATAAAAATAGTAGTTCCTTTGGAAAATGGCAGAAATGAATTATTGGCATTAAATAGGAAAAAGCAATTTTCCTTATTTAATTATGGCAAATATATTTGCCAGAGCTTGGATTAGGCATAAGAATCAACTCCACGAATTCTCATGAATTTAGGAGATGGCTAGCTATGCCTTTGGATTTTATTCCTCAGAAAGGCAAGAAAAGGTATAAATCACAATTCAAATATATTGCATGGGACTTAGCAATATTTTCGCACATCCAAGGTTCAGATAGATAGGAGGATCTCTGGGAAAAATTGGGAGGATCAACAGATCAAGGAAAATGCTGGCTCCTTTGTAAGCACAAAGGACATATCCAAATTCCAAAAATTTGGAATTAGGGTTTGAGAGGGTTTGAGATGATGCAAATGAGGTCTTGCCCACTGACAAAGACACGAGAAAGGTTTTGAAAGGTTTAAATTGACAAGAATAGGTAGAGTCATCCAGCAAACTCAGGAGAAAGATTTTGAAAATGAGTGCCAGGAAAGAATAATAGCACAAAGATTGATAACCCAATTTTGGGGCTGTTACAAACCTTCCCCCCTTAAAAAGAATCTAGTCCTCGAGATTCCTAGGGTTACAACACAACTGAAACGATAACCACTCCAGGGAAAAATCTCGGTGTTAATTTTAACCCTTTGGTTAAATTCAAACGAGTTGGGGGCACCGATAATTGGTACACCTGGGGAGGGATATGGCAAACCTGGATATATCCACCACTAGGGACACTCGAGATCAAACTCCTGAAAAATGCTGGATGCACCCCAATGAACCGCCAGGGCCCACTAGCAGCCTCCTTCTTCTTCATCCGGCATGCTGCTTCTCCTACGCTGCTGCTCCCCGTGCGACTTGGCGCAGCGTGCATCTAGCCCCTAGGGCGATGAGGACCCTAGAGCCATAGTGCACGGCGTGCACGGCGCTGGTGCAGCGAGCACTCACGTCGCGGGCCAGCACCTTGTCGGCACTGCTCGCGGATTCGCCTCCTGGACGCCGATGATCGAGCAACAACGGTTCTCCTGGAGCTCGCTCACCGTACACCGGGGTTGGGCTATAAAAATGGCAGTGTGGCTCTCCTCCAATGCACAAAAACAATGCCTCTCTACTACCTCTTTGGTTTGGGCGAGATCGAGCCGAGCTCCTTCGGCGAGGAGGTGTTCCTGGTGGCGCTATGGTTGTTCTGTTGGGGAACGTAGCAGAAATTCAAAATTTTCTACGCATCACCAAGATCAATCTATGGAGTTTACTAGCAACGAGAGGGAAGGAGTGCATCTACATACCCTTGTAGATCGCGAGCGGAAGCGTTCAAGAGAACGGCGTTGATGGAGTCGTACTCATCGTGATCCAAATCACCGATGATCCTAGCGCCGAACGGACGGCACCTCCGCGTTCAACACACGTACGGAGCAGCGACGTCTCCTCCTTCTTGATCCAGCAAGGGGGAGGAGAGGTTGATGGAGATCCAGCAACACGACGGCGTGGTGGTGGAAGTAGCGGGATTCCAACAGGGCTTCGCCAAGCGCTGCGGGAGGAGGGAGATGTGTCACGGGAGGGAGAGGGAGGCGCCAGGGCTTGGATTGCTGCTGCCCTCCCTCCCCCCACTATATATAGGGCCAAGGGAGAGGGGGGGCGCAGCCTTGGCCCTTCCTCCAAGGAAGGGTGCGGCCAGGGAGGAGTCCATCCTCCCCAAGGCACCTCGGAGGTGCCTTCCCCCTTTAGGACTCTCCCTTTATCTTATCTCTTGGCGCATGGGCCTCTTGGGGCTGGTTCCCTTGGCCCATATAGGCCAAGGCGCACCACCCACAGCCCATGTGGGCCCCCCGGGGCGGGTGGACCCCTTGGTGGACCCCCGGACCCCTTTCGGCACTCCCGGTACAATACCGATAAAGTGCGAAACTTTTCCGGCGACCAAAATAAGACTTCCCATATATAAATCTTTACCTCCGGACCATTCCGGAACTCCTCGTGACGTCCGGTATCTCATCCGGGACTCCGAAAAACTTTCGGGTTACCGCATACTACTATCTCTACAACCCTAGCGTCACCGAACCTTAAGTGTGTAGACCCTACGGGTTCGGGAGACACGCAGACATGGCCGAGATGACTCTCCGGTCAATAACTAACAGCGGGATCTGGATACCCATGTTGGCTCCCACATGCTCCTCTATGATCTCATCGGATAAACCACGATGTCGAGGATTCAATCAATCCCGTATACAATTCCCTTTGTCTACCGGTATAGTACTTGCCCGAGATTCGATCGTCGGTATCCCGATACCTTGTTCAATCTCGTTACCGGCAAGTCTCTTTACTCGTTCCGTAACACATCATCCCGTGATCAACTCCTTGGTCACATTGTGCACATTATGATGATGTCCTACTGAGTGGGCCCAGAGATACCTCTCCATTTACACGGAGTGACAAATCCCAGTCTCGATTCATGCCAACCCAACAGACACTTTCGGAGATACCTGTAGTGCACCTTTATAGCCACCCAGTTACGTTGTGACGTTTGGTACACCCAAAGCATTCCTACGGTATCCGGGAGTTGCACAATCTCATGGTCTAAGGAAATGATACTTGACATTAGAAAAGCTCTTAGCAAACGAACTACACGATCTTGTGCTAGGCTTAGGATTGGGTCTTGTCCATCACATCATTCTCCTAATGATGTGATCCCGTTATCAACGACATCCAATGTCCATGGTCAGGAAACCGTAACCATCTTTGATCAACGAGCTAGTCAACTAGAGGCTTACTAGGGACATGGTGTTGTCTATGTATCCACACATGTATCTGAGTTTCCTATCAATACAATTCTAGCATGGATAATAAACGATTATCATGAACAAGGAAATATAATAATAACCTATTTATTATTGCCTCTAGGGCATATTTCCAATAGTCTCCCACTTGCACTAGAGTCAATAATCTAGTCCACATCACCATGTGATTAACACTCATAGGTCACATCACCATGTGACCAACATCCAAAGAGTTTACTAGAGTCAACAATCTAGTTCACATCACTATGTGATTAACAGTCAATGAGTTCTGGTTTGATCATGTTATGCTTGTGAGAGAGGTTATTAGTCAACGGGTCTGAACCTTTCAGATCCGTGTGTGCTTTACGAATATCTATGTCATCTTGTGAATGCTACCACGCGCTACTTGGAGCCATTTCAAATAACTGCTCTACTATACGAATCCGGTCTACTACTCAGAGTCATCCGGATTAGTGTCAAAGTTCGCATCGACGTAACCCTTTACGACGAACTCCTTTTCACCTCCATAATCGAGAAAATTCCTTAGTCCACTAGATACTAAGGATAAGTTCGACCGCTGTCATGTGATCCATTCCCGGATCACTATTGTACCCCTTGACCAACTCATGGCAAGGCACACTTCATGTGCGGTACACAGCATAGCATACTGTAGAGCCTACGTCTAAAGCATAGGGGACGACCTTCGTCCTTTCTCTCTCTTCCGCTGTGGTCAGGTCTTGAGTCTTACTCAATGCTCACACCTTGTAACACAGCGAAGAACTCCTTCTTTGCTGATCTATTTTGAACTCTTTCAAAATCATGTCAAGGTGTGCGTTCTTTGAAAGTATCATCGGGCGTCTTGATCTATCTCTATAGATCTTGATGCCCTAATATGTAAGCAGCTTTATCCAGGTATTCCTTTGAAAAACTCCTTTCAAACAACCCTTTATGCTTTCCAGAAGTTCTACATCATTTCGGATCAACAATATGTCATTCACATATACTTATCAGAAATGTTGTAGCGCTCCCACTCACTTTATTGTAAATACAAGTTTCTAACAAACTTTGTATAAACCCAAAAACTTTGATCACTCCATCAAAGCTTATATTCTGACTCCGAGATGCTTGCTCTAGTCCATGGAAGGATCGCTGGAGCTAGCATACCTTTTAGCATCCTTAGGATCGACAAAACCTTTCTGATTGTATCACATACAACCTTTCCTTACAAAAACTGGTAAGGAAACTTGTTTTGACATCCATCTGCCAGATTTCATAAATGCAGCTAATGTTATTATGATTCCGATGGACTTAAGCATCGCTACGGATGAGAAAATCTCATCGTAGTCAACTCCTTGAACTTGTGAAAATACTCTTTGCCACAAGTCGAGCTTCACAGACGGTAACCTTACCGTCCACCTCCGTCTTTTTCTTAAAGATCCATTTATCTCGGATTTCATGGCTTCTAACCATTTGTCGGAATATGGGCCCACCATCGCTTCTCCGTAGCTCGTAGGTTCAGTATTGTCCAACAACATGATATCTCAGACAGGATCACGTACCACTCTGAAGTAGCACGCATCCTCGTCGTCCTACGAGGTTTGGTGGTGACTTGATCCGAAGTTTCATGATCACTATCATAAGCTTCCACTTCAATTGGTGTAGGTGCCACAGGAACAACTTCCTGTGCCCTGCTACACACTAGTTGAAGTGCCGGTTCAATAACCTTATCAAGTCTCCACCATCCTCCCACTCAATTCTTTCGAGAGAAACTTTTCTCGAGAAAGGACTCGCTTCTAGAAGCAATTACTTTTACTTCCAGATCTGAAATAGGAGGTATACCCAACTGTTTTGGGTATTCTATGAAGATGCATTTATCCGCTTTGGGTTCGAGCTTATCAGCCTGAAACTTTTTCACATAAGCATCGCAGCCCCAAACTTTTAAGAAACGACAACTTAGGTTTCTCTAAATGGTGTCGTCTCAACGGAATTGCGTGGTGCCCCTTTTAAAGTGAATGCGGTTGTCTCTAATGCCTAACCCATAAACGATAGTGGTAATTCGATGAGAGACATCATGGTATGCACCATATCCAATAGGGTGCAGTTATGATGTTCGGAAACACCATCACTCTGTGGTGTTCCAGGCGGTATTAATTGTGAAACACTTTCCACAATTTCTTAATTGTGTGCCAAACTCGTAACTCAGATACTCATCTCTATGATCATATCACAGACATTTTATCCTCTTGTCACGACGATCTTCAAACTTCACTCTGAAATTACTTGAACCTTTCAATAATTCAGACTTGTGTTTCGTCAAGTAAATACACTCAGCATCTACTCAAATCATCTGTGAAGCAAGAACATAACGATATCCACTGCATGCCTCAGCACTCATTGGTCTGCATACATCAAAATGTATTACTTCCAATAAGTTGCTCTCTTGTTCCATCTTACTGAAAACAAGGCCTTTCAGTCATCTTGCCCATGTGGTATGATTTGCATGTCTCAAGTGATTCAAAATCAAGTGAGTCCAAACGATCCATCTGCATGGAGCTTCTTCATGCATATATACCAATAGACATGGTTCGCATGTCTCAATCTTTTCAAAAACGAGTTAGTCCAAAGATCCATCTACATGGAGCTTCTTCATGCGTTCTCTACCAATATGACTCAAGTGGCAGTGCCACAAGTATGTGGTACTATCATTACTATCTTATATCTTTTGGCATGAACATGTGTATTACTACGATCGAGATTCATTTTAGGTGCAAGACCATTGAAGGTATTATTCAAATAAACAGAGTAACCATTATTCTCCTTAAATGGATAACCGTATTGCGATCAACATAATCCAATCATGTTTGTGCTCAACGCAAACACCAATCTCGATGGTAGAGGGAGCATGCGATGCTTGATCACATCAACCTTGGAAACACTTCCAACACATATCGTCATCTCACCTTTAGCCAGTCTCCATTTATTCCGCAGCTTTTATTTCGAGTTACTAACACTTAGCAACCGAACCGGTATCTAATACCCTGGTGCTGCTAGGAGTACTAGTAAAGTACACATTCATATAATGTATATCCAATATACTTCTGTCGACCTTGCCTGCCTTCTCATCTGCCACGTATCTAGGGTAGTTCCGCTTCAGTGACCGTTCCCGTCATTACAGAAGCACTTAGTCTCGGGTTTGGGTTCAACCTTGGTATTCTTCACTAGAGCAGCAAATGACTTGCTGTTTCATGAAGTATCCCTTTTGCCCTTGCCCTTCTTAAACTAGTGGTTTTACTAACCATCAACAATTGATGCTCCTTCTTGATTTCTACTTTCGCGGAGTCAAACATCGCGAATAGCTCAAGGATCATCATATCTATCCCTGATATGTTATAGTTCATCACGAAGCTCTAATAGCTTGGTGGCAGTGACTATGGAGAACCATCACTATCTCATCTGGAAGATTAACTCCCACTCGATTCAAGCGATTGTGGAACTCAGACAATCTGAGCACATGCTCAACAATTGAGCTTTTCTCCCTTAGTCTGCAGGCCTAAGAAACTTGTCAGAGGTCTCATACCTCTTGACGTGTGCACTAGTGTGAAATCCCAATTTCAGTCTTCGGAACATCTCATATGTTCTGCGACGTTTCAAAACGTCCTTGGTGCCACAATTCTAAACCGTTAGCATTCCGCACTGAACTATCACGTAGTTATCAAAACGTGTATGTCAGATGTTCCGCAACATCTACAGACGACGCTGAGGTTCAGCACACCGAGTGGTGCATTAAGGACATAAGCCTTCTGCGCAGCAATGAGGACAATCCTTAGTTTACGGACCCAGTCCGCATAATTGCTACTACCAACTTTCAACTAAATTTTCTCTAGGAACATATTTTAACCAGTAGAACTTAAGCGCAAGCTATGACATAATTTGCAAAGACCTTTTTGACTATGTTCATGATAATGAAGTTCATCTGATTATGAACTCCCACTCAGATAGACATCCCTCTAGTCATCTAAGTGATACATGATCCGAGTCAAACTAGGCCGTGTCCGATCATCACGTGAGACGGACTAGTCATCATCGGTGAACATCTCCATGTTGATCGTATCTTCTATACGACTCATGCTCGACCTTTCGGTCTCTTGTGTTCCGAGGCCATGTCTGTACATGCTAGGCTCGTCAAGTCAACCTAAGTGTTTCGCATGTGTTCCGAGGCCATGTCTGTACATGCTAGGCTCGTCAACACTCGTTGTATTCCAACGTTAGAATCTATCACACCTGATCATCACGTGGTGCTTCGAAACAACGAACCACGCGCTACTTGGAGCCATTTCAAATAACTGCTCTACTATACGAATCCGTTCTACTACTCAGAGTCATCCGGATTAGTGTCAAAGTTCGCATCGACGTAACCCTTGACGACGAACTCCTTTTCACCTCCATAATCGAGAAAATTCCTTAGTCCACTAGATACTAAGGATAAGTTCGACCGCTGTCATGTGATCCATTCCTGGATCACTATTGTACCCCTTGACCAACTCATGGCAAGGCACACTTCGTGTGCGGTACACAGCATAGCATACTATAGAGCCTACGTCTAAAGCATAGGGGACGACCTTCGTCCTTTCTCTCTCTTCCGCTGTGGTCAGGTCTTGAGTCGTACTCAATACTCACACCTTGTAACACAGCGAAGAACTCCTTCTTTGCTGATCTATTTTGAACTCTTTCAAAATCATGTCAAGGTGTGCGTTCTTTGAAAGTATCATCAGGCGTCTTGATCTATCTCTATAGATCTTGATGCCCAATATGTAAGCAGCTTTATCCAGGTCTTCCTTTGAAAAACTCCTTTCAAACAACCCTTTATGCTTTCCAGAAATTCTACATCATTTCGGATCAACAATATGTCATTCACATATACTTATCAGAAATGTTGTAGCGCTCCCACTCACTTTATTGTAAATACAAGTTTCTAACAAACATTGTATAAACCCAAAAACATTGATCACTCAATCAAAGTGTATATTCTGACTCCGAGATGCTTGCTCTAGTCCATGGAAGGATCGCTGGAGCTAGCATACCTTTTAGCATCCTTAGGATCGACAAAACCTTTCTGATTGTATCACATACAACCTTTCCTTACGAAAACTGGTAAGGAAACTTGTTTTGACATCCATCTGCCAGATTTCATAAATGCAGCTAATGCTAACATGATTCTGACGGACTTAAGCATCGCTACGGATGAGAAAATCTCATCGTAGTCAACTCCTTGAACTTGTGGAAATACTCTTTGCCACAAGTCGAGCTTCATAGACGGTAACATTACCGTCCACGTCCGTCTTCTTCTCAAAGATCCATTTATCTCGGATTTCATGGCTTCTAACCATTTGTCGGAATATGGGCCCACCATTGCTTCTCCATAGCTTGTAGGTTCAGTATTGTCCAACAACATGATATCTCAGGCAGGATCACGTACCACTCTGAAGTAGCACGCATCCTCGTCGTCCTACGAGGTCTGGTGGTGACTTGATCCGAAGTTTCATGATCACTATCATAAGCTTCCACTTCAATTGGTACAGGTGCCACAGGAACAACTTCCTATGCCCTGCTACACAGTAGTTGAAGTGACGGTTCAATAACCTTATCAAGTCTCCACCATCCTCCCACTCAATTCTTTCGAGAGAAACTTTTCCTCAAGAAAGGACTCGTTTCTAGAAGCAATTACTTTTGCTTCCAGATCTGAAATAGGAGGTATACCCAACTGTTTTGGGTATTCTTATGATGTATTTATCCGCTTTGGGTTCGAGCTTATCAGCCTGAAACTTTTTCACATAAGCATCGCAGCCCCAAACTTTTAAGAAACGACAACTCAGGTTTCTCTAAACGGTGTCGTCTCAATGGAATTGCATGGTGCCCCTTTTAAAGTGAATGTGGTTGTCTCTAATGCCTAACGCATAATTGATAGGGCTAATTCGATAAGAAACATCATGGTATGCACCATATCCAATAGGGTGCAGTTATGATGTTCGGACACACCATCACACTATGGTGTTCCAGGCGGTATTAATTGTGAAACACTTTCCACAATGTCTTAATAGTGTGCCAAACTCGTAACTCAGACACTCATCTCTATGATCATATCACAGACATTTTATCCTCTTGTCACGACGATCTTCAACTTCACTCTGAAATTACTTGAACCTTTCAATAATTCAGACTTGTGTTTCATCAAGTAAATACACTCAGCATCTACTCAAATCATCTTGTGAAGTAAGAACATAACGATATCCACTGCGTGCCTCAGCACTCATTGGACTGCACACATCAAAATGTATTACATCCAACAAGTTGCTCTCTTGTTCCATCTTACTGAAAACGAGGCCTTTCAGTCATCTTGCCCATGTGGTATGATTTGCATGTCTCAAGTGATTCAAAATCAAGTTAGTCCAAACGATCCATCTGCATGGAGTTTCTTCATGCATATATACCAATAGACATGGTTCGCATGTCTCAATCTTTTCAAAAACGAGTGAGTCCAAAGATCCATCTACATGGAGCTTCTTCATGCGTTCTATACCAATATGACTCAAATGGCAGTGCCACAAGTATGTGGAACTATCATTACTATTTTATATCTTTTGGCACGAACATGTGTATCACTACGATCGAGATTCATTTTAGGTGCAAGACCATTGAAGGTATTATTCAAATAAACAGAGTAACCATTATTCTCCTTAAATGAATAACCGTATTGCGATAAACATAATCCAATCATGCTCAATGCAAACACCAAATCTCGATGGTAGAGGGAGCATGTGATGCTTGATCACATCAACCTTGAAACACTTTCAACACACATCGTCATCTCACCTTTAGCTAGTCTCCGTTTATTCCGCAGCTTTTATTTCGTGTTACTAACACTTAGCAACCGAACCGGTATCTAATACCCTGGTGGTGCTAGGAGTACTAGTAAAGTACACATTCATATAATGCATATCCAATATACTTCTGTCGTGTTGGAAATATGCCCTAGAGGCAATAATAAATGGTTATTATTATATTTCTTTGTTCATGGTAATTGTCTATTATTCATGCTATAATTGTATTGTCCGGAAATCGTAATACATGTGGGAATACATAGACCACAAAGTGTCCCTAGTAAGCCTCTAGTTGACTAGATCGTTGATCAATAGATAGTCATGGTTTCCTGGCTATGGACATTGGATGTCATTGATAACGGGATCACATCATTAGGAGAATGATGTGATGGACAAGACCCAATCCTAAGCATAGCATAAAAGATCGTGTAGTTTCGTTTGCTAGAGCTTTTCCAATGTCAAGTATCTTTTCCTTAGACCATGAGATCGTGCAACTCCCGGATACCGTAGGAGTGCTTTGGGTGTGCCAAACGTCACAACGTAACTGGGTGACTATAAAGGTGCACTACGGGTATCTCCGAAAGTGTCTGGTGGGTTGGCACGGATCGAGACTGGGATTTGTCACTCCGTGTGATGGAGAGGTATCTCTGGGCCCACTCGGTAATGCATCATCATAATGAGCTCAATGTGACTAAGGCGTTAGTCACGGGATCATGCATTGCGGTACGAGTAAAGAGACTTGCCGGTAACGAGATTGAACAAGGTATTGGGATACCGACGATCGAATCTCGGGCAAGTAACATACCGATTGACAAAGGGAATTGCATACGGATTGATTGAATCCTCGACACCGTGGTTCATCCGATGAGATCATCGTGGAGCATGTGGGAGCCAACATGGGTATCCAGATCCCGCTGTTGGTTATTGACCGGAGAGGCGTCTCGGTCATGTCTGCATGTCTCCCGAACCCGTAGGGTCTACACACTTAAGGTCCGGTGACGCTAGGGTTGTAGAGATATATGTATACGGAAACCTGAAAGTTGTTTGGAGTCCCGGATGAGATCCCGGACGTCACGAGAGGTTCCGGAATGGTCCGGAGGTGAAGAATTATATATAGGAAGTCAAGTTTCGGCCACCGGGAAAGTTTCGGGGGTTATCGGTATTGTACCGGGACCACCGGAAGGGTCCCGGGGGTCCACCGGGTGGGGCCACCTATCCCGGAGAGCCCCGTGGGCTGAAAGTGGAAGGGAACCAGCCCTTAGTGGGCTGGGGCGCCCCCCTTGGGCCTCCCCCCCATGCGCCTAGGGTTGGGAACCCTAGGGGGGGAGTTCCCCCCTTGCCTTGGGGGGCAAGGCAACCCCTTCCCCCCTTGGCCGCCGCCCCCCTTGGAGATCCCATCTCCCTGGGCTGGCGCACCCCCCCAGGGGCCTATATAAAAGGGGGAGGGAGGGCAGCAAGAACCTAAACCCTTGGGCGCCTCCCTCCTCCCCTGCAACACCTCTCTCTCTCTCTCGCAGAAGCTCGGCGAAGCCCTGCCGGAGACCCGCTACATCCACCACCACGCCGTCGTGCTGTTGGATCTCCATCAACCTCTCCTCCCCTTGCTGGATCAAGAAGGAGGAGACGTCGCTGCACCATACGTGTGTTGAACGCGGAGGTGCCGTCCGTTCGGCACTCGGTCATCGGTGATTTGGATCACGGCGAGTACGACTCCGTCATCCACGTTCATTGGAACGCTTCCGCTCGCAATCTAGAAGGGTATGTAGATGCACTCCTTTCCCCTCGTTGCTAGTAGACTCCATAGATGCATCTTGGTGAGCGTAGGAAATTTTTTAAATTATGCTATGATACCCAACATGTCGACCTTGCCTGCCTTCTCATCTACCAAGTATCTAGGGTAGTACTGCTTCAGTGACCGTTCCCCTCATTACAGAAGCACTTAGTCTCGGGTTTGGGTTCAACCTTGGGATTCTTCACTAGAGCAGCAAATGATTTGTTGTTTCATGAAGTATCCCTTTTGCCCTTGCCCTTCTAGAAACTAGTGGTTTTACTAACCATCAACAATTGATGCTCCTTCCTGATTTCTACTTTCGCGGTGTCAAACATCACGAGTTGCTCAAGGATCATCATCTATCCTTGATATTTATAGTTCATCACGAAGCTCTACTAGCTTGGTGGCAGTGACTATGGAGAACCATCACTATCTCATCTGGGAGATTAACTCCCACTCGATTCAAGCAATTGTGGTACTCAGACAATCTGAGCACATGCTCAACGATTGAGCTTTTCTCCCTTACTTTGCAGGCTTAAGAAACTTGTCAGAGGTCTTATACCTCTTGACGTGGGCACTAGTCTGAAATCCCAATTTCAGTCTTCGGAACATCTCACATGTTCTGCGACGTTTCAAAACGCCTTTGGTGCCACAATTCTAAGCCGTTAGCATTACGCACTGAACTATCACGTAGTTATCAACACGTGTATGTCAGATGTTCCGCAACATCTACAGACGACGCTGAGGTTCAGCACACCGAGCGGTGCATTAAGGACATAAGCCTTCAGTGCAGCAATGAGGACAATCCTCAGTTTACAGACCCAGTCCGCATAATTGCTACTACCAACTTTCAACTAAATTTTCTCTAGGAACATATCTTAAACAGTAGAACTAAAGCGTATGACATAATTTGCAAAGAGCTTTTGACTATGTTCATGATAATTAAGTTCATCTGATTATTGAATGAACTCCCACTCAGATAGACATCCCTCTAGTCATCTAAGTGATACATGATCCGAGTCAAACTAGGCCGTGTCCGATCATCACGTGAGACGGACTAGTCATCATCGGTGAACATCTCCATGTTGATCGTATCTACTATATGACTCATGTTCGACCATTCGGTCTCTTGTGTTCCGAGGCCATGTCTGTACATGCTAGGCTCGTCAAGTCAACCTAAGTGTTTCGCATGTGTTCCGAGGCCATGTCTGTACATGCTAGGCTCGACAACACCCGTTGTATGCGAACGTTAGAATCTATCACACCCGATCATCACGTGGTGCTTCGAAACAACGAACCTTCGCAACGGTGCACAGTTAGGGGGAACACATCTCTTGAAATTTTAGTGAGGGATCATCTTACTTACTACCGTCGTGTTGGGAATCGTAGCATAATTTTAAATTTTTCCTACGCTCACCAAGATGCATCTATGGAGTATACTAGCAACGAGGGGAGAGGAGTGCATCTACATACCCTTGTAGATCGCGAGCGGAAGCGTTCCAATAAACGTGGATGACGGAGTCGTACTCGCCGTGATCCAAATCACCGATGACCGAGTGCCGAACGGACGGCACCTCCGCGTTCAACACACTTACGGTGCAGCGACGTCTCCTCTTTCTTGATCCAGCAAGGGGGGAGGAGAGGTTGATGGAGATCCAGCAGCACGACGGCGTGGTGGTGGATGTAGCGGGTCTCGGCAGGGCTTCGCCGAGCTTCTGCGAGACGGAGAGGTGTAGCAGGGGAGGAGGGAGGCGCCCAAAGCTGTCGGTTGCTGCCCTCCCTCCCCCCCTTTATATAGGCCCCCTGGGGGGGGCTCCGGCCCTAGAGATGGGATCTCAAGGGGGGGCGGCGGCCAAAGGGGGGAAAGGGGTGCCTTGCCCCCCAAGGCAAGTGGGAAGCCCCCCCACCCTAGGGTTCCCAACCCTAGGCGCATGGGGGGAGGCCCATGGGGGGGGCGCCCAGCCCACTAGGGGCTGGTTCCCTTCCCACTTCAGCCCACGGGGCCCTCCGGGATAGGTGGCCCCACCCGGTGGACCCCCGGGACCCTTCCGGTGGTCCCGGTACAATACCGGTAACCCCCGAAACTTTCCCGGTGGCCGAAACTTGACTTCCTATATATAATTCTTCACCTCCGGACCATTCCGGAACCTCTCGTGACTTCCGGGATCTCATCCGGGACTCCGAACAACTTTCGGGTTTCCGCATACATATATCTCTACAACCCTAGCGTCACCGAACCTTAAGTGTGTAGACCCTACGGGTTCGGGAGACATGCAGACATGACCGAGACGCCTCTCCGGTCAATAACCAACAGCGGGATCTGGATACCCATGTTGGCTCCCACATGTTCCACGATGATATCATCGGATGAACCACGGTGTCGAGGATTCAATCAATCCCGTATGCAATTCCCTTTGTCAATCGGTATGTTACTTGCCCGAGATTCGATCGTCGGTATCCCAATACCTTGTTCAACCTCGTTACCGGCAAGTCTCTTTACTCGTACTGCAATGCATGATCCCGTGACTAATGCCTTAGTCACATTGAGCTCATTATGATGATGCATTACCGAGTGGGCCCAGAGATACCTCTTCATCACACGGAGTGACAAATCCCAGTCTCGATCCGTGCCAACCCAACAGACACTTTCGGAGATACCCGTAGTGCACCTTTATTTTCACCCAGTTACGTTGTGACGTTTGGCACACCCAAAGCACTCCTACGGTATCCGGGAGTTGCACGATCTCATGGTCTAAGGAAAAGATACTTGACATTGGAAAAGCTCTAGCAAACGAAACTACACGATCTTTTATGCTATGCTTAGGATTGGGTCTTGTCCATCACATCATTCTCCTAATGATGTGATCCCGTTATCAATGACATCCAATGTCCATAGTCAGGAAACCATGACTATCTGTTGATCACCGAGCTAGTCAACTAGAGGCTTACTAGGGACACGTTGTGGTCTATGTATTCACACATGTATTACGATTTCCGGACAATACAATTATAGCATGAACAATAGACAATTACCATGAACAAAGAAATATAATAATAACCATTTATTATTGCCTCTAGGGCATATTTCCAACAGTCTCCCACTTGGACTAGAGTCAATAATCTAGTTACATTGTGATGAATCGAACACCCATTGCGTCCTGGTGTTGATCATGTTTTGCTCTAGGGAGAGGTTTAGTCAACGGATCTGCTACATTCAGGTCCGTATGTACTTTACAAATATCTATGTCTCCATTTTGAACACTTTCACGAATGGAGTTGAAGCGACGCTTGATATGCCTGGTCTTCCTGTGAAACCTGGGCTCCTTCGCAAGTGCAATAGCTCCAGTGTTGTCACAGAAGAGAGTCATCGGGCCCGACGCATTGGGAATCACCCCTAGGTCGGTAATGAACTCCTTCGTCCAGACTGCTTCATGTGCTGCCTCCGAGGCTGCCATGTACTCCGCTTCACATGTAGATCCCGCCACGACGCTTTGCTTGCAACTGCACCAGCTTACTGCTCCTCCATTCAAAATATACACGTATCCGGTTTGTGACTTCGAGTCATCCATATCTGTGTCGAAGCTAGCGTCGACGTAACCCTTTATGACGAGCTCTTCGTCACCTCCATAAACGAGAAACATATCCTTAGTCCTTTTCAGGTACTTCAGGATATTCTTGACCGTTGTTCAGTGTTCCATGCCGGGATTACTTTGGTACCTTCCTACCAAACTTTCGGCAAGGTTTACATCAAGTCTGGTACACAGCATGGCATACATAATAGACCCTATGGCCGAGGCATAGGGGATGACACTCATCTTTTCTATATCTTCTGCCGTGGTCGGACATTGAGCCGTGCTCAATTGCCCACCTTGCAATACAGGCAAGAACCCCTTCTTGGACTGATCCATATTGAACTTCTTCAATATCTTGTCAAGGTATGTACTCTGTGAAAGACCAATGAGGCGTCTTGATCTATCTCTATAGATCTTGATGCCTAATATATAAGCAGCTTCTCCAAGGTCCTTCATTGAAAAACACTTATTCAAATAGGCCTTTATACTTTCCAAGAATTCTATATTATTTCCCATCAATAATATGTCATCCACATATAATATGAGAAATGCTACAGAGCTCCCACTCACTTTCTTGTAAACACAGGCTTCTCCATAAGTCTGTGTAAACCCAAAGGCTTTGATCATCTCATCAAAGCGAATGTTCCAACTCCGAGATGCTTGCACCAGCCCATAGATTGAGCGCTGGAGCTTGCATACTTTGTTAGCATTCTTAGGATCGACAAAACCTTCCGGCTGCATCATATACAACTCTTCCTTAAGGAAGCCGTTAAGGAATGCCGTTTTGACGTCCATCTGCCATATCTCATAATCATAGTATGCGGCAATTGCTAACATGATTCGGACGGACTTCAGCTTCGCTACGGGTGAGAAAGTCTCATCGTAGTCAACTCCTCGAACTTGTCGATAACCCTTAGCGACAAGTCGAGCCTTATAGATGGTCACATTACCATCCGCGTCCGTCTTCTTCTTAAAGATCCATTTGTTTTCTATGGCTCGCCGATCATCGGGCAAGTCAGTCAAAGTCCATACTTCGTTTTCATACATGGATCCTATCTCCGATTTCATGGCTTCTAGCCATTTGTCAGAATCCGGGCCCGCCATCGCTTCTTCATGGTTCGAAGGTTCACCATTGTCTAACAACATGATTTCCAGGACAGGGTTGCCGTACCACTCTGGTGCGGAACGTGTCCTTGTGGACCTACGAAGTTCAGTAGTAACTTGATCCGAAGCTTCATGATCATCATCATTAACTTCCTCCCCAGTCGGTGTAGGCACCACAGGAACATCTTCCCACGCTGCGCTACTTTCCGGTTCGGAAGGGGTGACTATCACCTCATCAACTTCCACTTTCCTCCCACTCAATTCTTTCGAGAGAAACTCCTTCTCCAGAAAGGACCCGTTCTTGGCAACGGAGATCTTGCCTTCGGATCTGAGGTAGAAGGTATACCCAATGGTTTCCTTAGGGTATCCTATGAAGACGCATTTTTCTGATTTGGGTTCGAGCTTTTCAGGTTGTAGTTTCTTGACATAAGCATCGCATCCCCAAACTTTTAGAAACGACAGCTTAGGTTTCTTCCCAAACCATAATTCATACGGTGTCGTCTCAACGGATTTCGACGAAGCCCTATTTAAAGTGAATGCGGCAGTCTCTAAAGCATAGCCCCAAAATGAGAGCGGTAAATCGGTAAGAGACATCATAGATCGCACCATATCCAATAGAGTGCGATTACGACGTTCGGACACACCATTTCTCTGAGGTGTTCCAGGCGGCGTGAGTTGTGAAACTATTCCACATTTCCTTAAGTGTGTACCAAATTCGTGACTTAAATATTCTCCACCACGATCTGATCGTAAGAATTTTATTTTCCTGTCACGTTGATTCTCAACTTCACTCTGAAATTCCTTGAACTTTTCAAAGGTTTCAGACTTGTGTTTCATTAGGTAGACATACCCATATCTACTTAAATCATCAGTGAGAGTGAGAACATAACGATATCCTCCGCGAGCCTCAACACTCATTGGACCGCACACATCGGTATGTATGATTTCCAATAAGTTGGTTGCTCGCTCCATTGTTCCGGAGAACGGAGTCTTGGTCATCTTACCCATGAGGCATGGTTCGCACGTGTCAAATGATTCGTAATCAAGAGACTCCAAAAGTCCATCTGCATGGAGCTTCTTCATGCGCTTGACACCAATGTGACCAAGGCGGCAGTGCCACAAGTATGTGGGACTATCGTTATCAACTTTACATCTTTTGGTATTCACACTATGAACATGTGTAACATCACGTTCGAGATTCTTCAAAAATAAACCATTGACCAGCGGGGCATGACCATAAAACATATCTCTCAAATAAATAGAACAACCATTATTCTCGGATTTAAATGAGTAGCCATCTCGAATTAAACGAGATCCAGATACAATGTTCATGCTCAAAGCTGGCACTAAATAACAATTATTGAGGTTTAAAACTAATCCCGTGGGTAGATGCAGAGGTAGCGTGCCGACGGCGATCACATCGACCTTGGAACCATTCCCGACGCGCATCGTCACCTCGTCCTTCGCCAGTCTCCGTTTATTCCGTAGTTCCTGTTTTGAGTTACAAATATGAGCAACCGCACTGGTATCAAATACCCAGGAGCTACTACGAGTACTGGTAAGGTACACATCAATTACATGTATATCACATATACCTTTGGTGTTGCCGGCCTTCTTCTTGTCCGCTATGTATTTGGGGCAGTTCCGCTTCCAGTGACCACTTCCCTTGCAATAAAAGAACTCAGTCTCGGGCTTGGGTCCATTCTTTGACTTCTTCCCAGTAACTGGTTTACCGGGCGCGGCAACTCCCTTGCCGTCCTTCTTGAAGTTCTTCTTACCCTTGCCCTTCTTGAACTTAGTGGTTTTATTCACCATCAACACTTGATGTTCTTTTCTGATTTCCACCTCCGCTGATTTCAGCATCGAATATACCTCAGGAATGGTCTTTTCCATCCCCTGCATATTGTAGTTCATCACAAAGCTCTTGAAACTTGGTGGAAGCGACTGAAGGATTCTGTCAATGACCGCGTCATCCGGGAGATTAACTCCTAGCTGAGTCAAGCGGTTGTGTAACCCAGACATTCTGAGTATGTGCTCACTTACAGAACTATTTTCCTCCATTTTACAGCTGAAGAACTTGTCGGAGACATCATATCTCTCGACCCGGGCATGAGCTTGGAAAACCAATTTCAGCTCCTCGAACATCTCATATGCTCCATGTTTCTCAAAACGCTTTTGGAGACCCGGTTCTAAGCTGTAAAGCATGCCGCACTGAACGAGGAGTAATCATCAGCACGCTGCTGCCAAGCGTTCATAACGTCTTGGTTCTCTGGGATTGGTGCATCACCTAGCGGTGCTTCTAAGACATAATCTTTCTTGGCTACTATGAGGATGAGCCTCAGGTTCCGGACCCAGTCCGTACAGTTGTTGCCATCATCTTTCAGCTTGGTTTTCTCTAGGAACGTGTTGAAATTGAGGACAACGTTGGCCATTAGATCTACAAGGCATAGTGTAAAGATTTTAGACTAAGTTCATGATAATTAAGTTCATCTAATCAAATTATTTAATGAACTCCCACTCAGATAGACATCCCTCTAGTCATCTAAGTGATACATGATCCGAATTTAACTAGGCCGTGTCCGATCATCACGTGAGACGGACTAGTCAAGATCGGTGAACATCTCCATGTTGATCGTATCTTCTATACGACTCATGCTCGACCTTTCGGTCCTCCGTGTTCCGAGGCCATGTCTGTACATGCTAGGCTCGTCAAGTCAACCTAAGTGTATTGCGTGTGTTCCGAGGCCATGTCTGTACATGCTAGGCTCGTCAACACCCGTTGTATTCGAACGTTAGAATCTATCACACCCGATCATCACGTGGTGCTTCGAAACAACGAACCTTCGCAACGGTGCACAGTTAGGGTGAACAGTTTCTTGAAATTATTATAAGGGATCATCTTACTTACTACCGTCGTTCTAAGCAGATAAGATGCATAAACATGATAAACATCACATGCAATCAAATATGGACATGATATGGCCAATATCATCATGCTCCTTTGATCTCCATCTTCGGGGCACCATGATCATCTTCGTCACCAGCATGACACCATGATCTCCATCATCATGATCTCCATCATTGTGTCTTCATGAAGTCGTCACGCCAACGATTACTTCTACTTCTATGGCTAACGCGTTTAGCAACAAAGTAAAGTAAATTACACATGGCGTTATTCGATGACACGCAGGTCATACAAAATAATAAAGACAACTCCTATGGCTCCTGCCGGTTGTCATACTCATCGACATGCAAGTCGTGATTCCTATTACAAGAATATGATCAATCTCATACATCACATATATCATTCATCACATCTTCTGGCCATATCACATCACATAACACATGCTGCAAAAACAAGTTAGACGTCCTCTAATTGTTGTTGCAAGTTTTTTTACGTGGTTTGTAGATTTCTAGCAAGAACGTTTTCTTACCTACGTATGACCACAATGTGATTTGCCAATTTCTATTTACCCTTCATAAGGACCCTTTTCATCGAATCCGTTCCGACTAAAGTAGGAGAGACAGACACCCGCTAGCCACCTTATGCAACTAGTGCATGTCAGTCGGTGGAACCTGTCTCACGTAAGCGTACGTGTAAGGTCGGTCCGGGCCGCTTCATCCTACAATGCCGCCGAAACAAGAAAAGACTAGTAGCGGCAAGAAGAATTGGCAAACTCAACGCCCACAACTGCTTTGTGTTCTACTCGTGCATAGTAACTACGCATAGGCCTGGCTCATGATGCCACTGTTGGGAATCGTAGCATAATTTTAAAATTTTCCTACGCTCACCAAGATGCATCTATGGAGTATACTAGCAACGAGGGGAAAGGAGTGCATCTACATACCCTTGTAGATCGCGAGCGGAAGCGTTCGAATGAACGTGGATGACGGAGTCGTACTCGCCGTGATCCAAATCACCGATGACCGAGTGCCGAACGGACGGCACCTCCGCGTTCAACACACGTACGGTGCAGCGACGTCTCCTCTTTCTTGATCCAGCAAGGGGGAAGGAGAGGTTGATGGAGATCCAGCAGCACAACGGCGTGGTGGTGGATGTAGCGGGTCTCGGCAGGGCTTCGCCGAGCTTCTGCGAGACGGAGAGGTGTAGCAGGGGAGGAGGGAGGCGCCCAAGGCTGTCGGTTGCTGCCCTCCCTCCCCCCCTTTATATAGGCCCCCTGGGGGGGGCGCCGCCCCTAGAGATGGGATCTCAAGGGGGGGGGGGGCGGCGGCCAAAGGGGGGGAAAGGGGTGCCTTGCCCCCCAAGGCAAGTAGGAAGCCCCCCCACCCTAGGGTTCCCAACCCTACACAATCTTTTATGCTATGCTTAGGATTGGGTCTTGTCCATCACATCATTCTCCTAATGATGTGATCCCATTATCAATGACATCCAATGTCCATAGTCAGGAAACCATGACTATCTGTTGATCAACGAGCTAGTCAACTAGAGGCTTACTAGGGACACGTTGTGTCTATGTATTCACACATGTATTACGATTTCCGGACAATACAATTATAGCATGAACAATAGACAATTACCATGAACAAAGAAATATAATAATAACCATTTATTATTGCCTCTAGGGCATATTTCCAACACGTCGTTCTAAGAAAATAAGATGCAAAACATGATAAACATCACATGCAATCAAATAGTGACATGATATGGCCAATATCATTTTGCTCCTTTGATCTCCATCTTCGGGGCACCATGATCATCTTTGTCACCGGCATGACACCATGATCTTCATCATCATGATCTCCATCATTGTGTCTTCATGAAGTTGTCACGCCAACGATTACTTCTACTTCTATGGCTAACGCGCTTAGCAATAAAGTAAAGTAATTTACATGGCGTTATTCAATGACACGCAGGTCATACAAAAAATAAAGACAACTCCTATGGCTCCTGCCGGTTGTCATACTCATCGACATGCAAGTCGTGATTCCTATTACAAGAATATGATCAATCTCATACATCACATATATCATTCATCACATCTTCTGGCCATATCACATCACATAGCACATGCTGCAAAAACAAGTTAGACGCCCTCTAATTGTTGTTGCAAGTTTTTACGTGGCTTGTATAGGTTTCTAGCAAGAACGTTTCTTACCTACGTAAAACCACAACGTGATATGCCAATTTCTATTTACCCTTCATAAGGACCCTTTTCATCGAATCCGTTCCGACTAAAGTGGGAGAGACAGACACCCGCTAGCCACCTTATGCAACTAGTGCATGTCAGTCGGTGGAACCTGTCTCACGTAAGCGTACGTGTAAGGTCGGTCCGGGCCGCTTCATCCCACAATGCCGCCGAAACAAGATAAGACTAGTAGCGGCAAGAAGAATTGGCAACATCTACGCCCACAACTACTTTGTGTTCTACTCGTGCATAGAAACTACGCATAGACCTAGCTCATGATGCCACTGTTGGGGAACGTAGCAGAAATTCAAAATTTTCTACGCATCACCAAGATCAATCTATGGAGTTTACTAGCAAGGAGAGGGAAGGAGTGCATCTACATACCCTTGTAGATCGCGAGCGGAAGCGTTCAAGAGAACGGCGTTGATGGAGTCGTACTCATCGTGATCCAAATCACCGATGATCCTAGCGCCGAACGGACGGCACCTCCGCGTTCAACACACGTACGGAGCAGCGACGTCTCCTCCTTCTTGATCCAGCAAGGGGGGAGGAGAGGTTGATGGAGATCCAGCAACACGACGGCATGGTGGTGGAAGTAGCGGGATTCCAAACAGGGCTTCGCCAAGCGCTGCGGGAGGAGGGAGATGTGTCACGGGAGGGAGAGGGAGGCGCCAGGGCTTGGATTGCTGCTGCCCTCCCTCCCCCCCCCCACTATATATAGGGCCAAGGGAGAGGGGGGGCGCAGCCTTGGCCCTTCCTCCAAAGAAGGGTGCGGCCAGGGAGGAGTCCATCCTCCCCAAGGCACCTCGGAGGTGCCTTCCCCCTTTAGGACTCTCCCTTTATCTTATCTCTTGGCGCATGGGCCTCTTGGGGCTGGTTCCCTTGGCCCATATAGTCCAAGGCGCACCCCCCACAGCCCATGTGGCCCCCCCGGGGCTGGTGGACCCCTTGGTGGACCCCCGGACCCCTTTCGGCACTCCCGGTACAATACCGATAAAGTGCGAAACTTTTCCGGCGACCAAAATAAGACTTCCCATATATAAATCTTTACGTCCGGACCATTCCGGAACTCCTCGTGACATCCGGGATCTCATCCGGGACTCCGAACAACTTTCGGGTTACCACATACTAATATCTCTACAACCCTAGCGTCACCGAACCTTAAGTGTGTAGACCCTACGGGTTCGGGAGACATGCAGACATGACCGAGACGACTCTCCGGTCAATAACTAACAGCGGGATCTGGATACCCATGTTGGCTCCCACATGCTCCTCGATGATCTCATCGGATGAACCACGATGTCGAGGATTCAATCAATCCCGTATACAATTCCCTTTGTCTACCGATATAGTACTTGCCCGAGATTCGATCGTCGGTATCCCGATACCTTGTTCAATCTCGTTACCGGCAAGTCTCTTTACTCGTTCCGTAACACATCATCCCGTGATCAACTCCTTGGTCACATTGTGCACATTATGATGATGTTCTACCGAGTGGGCCCAGAGATACCTCTCCGTTTACACGGAGTGACAAATCCCAGTCTCGATTCGTGCCAACCCAACAGACACTTTCGGAGATACCTGTAGTGCACCTTTATAGACAACCAGTTACGTTGTGACGTTTGGTACACCCAAAGCATTCCTACGGTATCCGGGAGTTGCACAATATCATGGTCTAAGGAAACGATACTTGACATTAGAAAAGCTCTTAGCAAACGAACTACACGATCTTGTGCTAGGCTTAGGATTGGGTCTTGTCCATCACATCATTCTCCTAATGATGTGATCCCGTTATCAACGACATCCAATGTCCATGGTCAGGAAACCGTAACCATCTATTGATCAACGAGCTAGTCAACTAGAGGCTTACTAGGGACATGGTGTTGTCTATGTATCCACACATGTATCTGAGTTTCCTATCAATACAATTCTAGCATGGATAATAAACGATTATCATGAACAAGGAAATATAATAATAACCTATTTATTATTGCCTCTAGGGCATATTTCCAACATGTTCCTCGTAGCGCAGCTGGACACACTGATCGGCTCGTCGATCCTCTTGGTGGTGCCCATCAGGAATGACCAAGCTCGGAACAACGCGTGGCTAGGTGCAGTGGCTCGAGGTGCGGAAGAAGATGGTGCACTGGATTGTCCTCCGCCACGCTTGATTCTCCATCGCTTTGTGCCGGCGGAGTAATCACGTGCTGCGGTGGAGCGGTGGTGGCGATCTAGCTGCGCCACGCAAGGCGGTGATGGTGGTGGTGGGGTCCAGATGCAGGTGAGGTGGTTGCGCCAACTCAGGATGCACACTAGGGTACGGGAAAATTTTGTGGGTAGCTCCACAAAATGTAGGTGTCGAGGTAGAATAAAGGGTGAAATCTGTATCGGGGTAGATGTACTGGATCGAGGAAATAAAGTTGGCAGTGTTTCTTCGGAAATGAAATCGGGAAAAAGAATTAGGGACGAGGAATTACCAGACGGAAATGCCTCTGCGAGGTTCTAGATTTGAAAATCTGGCACACGGTGCATGCATAGATAAATAGGGGCATGTGACTTTGCATTTCCCCGAGTACTGCCCGAATGTACTCGTGGGTAACCAGGTATGCGTGCAGTATGCAGTATAATCTAAAATAGCAAACAGAAAGAGGCAATAATCATGCAACGGAGAAACACACCAGACAAATCATACTAAAGTGTGTTAATGCTGGTGGGTATATGTACTCCTGGCATACATATACCCACACCAGCGCGCATTTTATTATAGACTCGAGACGAGTCAATGTTATTTAGTGTATGTGATCTACTAATTAAAATCTTGTTAGCAACACAGTGTCAACCCTGTCAAACATTTCTGCTTGACAGAGAGACAAGCAAAAACAACACAGAAATCAAAAACACGAAAACATTCATAACATATGGGTTACAACAGTGCAAGCATACAACAAAGCACGAATGCTCTACACGCTAAAAGAAACAACTCACTGTGGGATACATTGTTCTATCCTCATATTGGGGATGAACCGACAGACTGATCATCTTACTGCGTGACTGAGGTCATGTAGAGGACTTGCCTTGCTGGGGCTCTCCGGGAGGACGAAGACCTAGCCAATCTCCATCATCATCGTCCGACACTACTATGGGTTGGGGTTCGGCTGCTGGGGGTGTAGCTGAAATTGATCCGAGCAAATGCTGCTAGTGGATCCGTAAAAGAGCCTTGTCGAGGGTGATGATGTTTGGCTTGGGCCACATCACAGGCTGAGAGGATAGCACTGGTTTGGATGGCGTTGGGCAAACGGTTTGAGATGCAAATTTACGAGCCTCACGGTAAGCTTCCTTGACAACTCGCACCGCATCGTTGTCCAGAGTTCTAAATTCGGCAAGCATCTTAGAAATCATCATCCCCTGGGCAGTGATATATTGCACCAGGCGAGCGATTGCTGGGTCATCTCCCGGAACAGTGAGAGGAGGCTGAATTCCTGCTTCTGTCACCACGGGGAAAAGTAGAACTCCCGCCTCTCTGCCACTTGCGGGAACTTGGTTCGGAGGTATAGGATAGCCTCCACAGCAGTGGCCTGAATGGCTGAATCAGTGGTAGGCATGGCTCTACCCTGAAAAACCAAAGGCTGGCCATCCATTGCGGGACCTGGGACGATTTGTACTCTTGCATCATAGCGGTGAAGGTGAGGGACGGGTGCCGATTGGAACACCAGGTAATCGGGGCTAGCATTACAGCCAAAGGCTTTGGTGAGCATCTCAGTAAGAAGAGGTGGAAAGCCTGTATGGTTGACAGCAAAGGTGCGGGTGTAAAACTTGGGAGCTTTGAAGGTGCTAGCCATGGCTGGAGTGTTGCTAGCTAGGCTTCTCTGCAGGGATATGGCTTACTAAGGGGTGAGCGATACGGCGAGCGGAAAGGGGCTTTTATAGGCAGCTACGCGGGACATGCCCGCATGGTGTGGCTCGTTTCCATTAATGGTGAAGGGCAAGCGGTGCGGCCGACTAGAAAGGATATGGTTGCTATTCGTTCCACGGATAACTAGGCGGGGACAGCGGGGTGAGGACGTGTCGGTCCCGACTGCGCCACCTGTTGATTAACAGTGGCCATGCCGGATGCCAGGGATGGGTCAAATCCCTTAGGGTCACTACGATTTAATGTAGTGACCAGACCTCAAACAGCCTGATCTCTGTGCATCAGTGTCATCCCTGGATCGGTAATGCTGACACGCACAGTACTTGAAGGATTAGTAGCAATCACACACTTATTACATCAAATGTCTCAAAAGAGAACTTATTACAATAAATATGGCTCAAGGCCATCTATTATGATAACAGCGGAAGGCTTGGAAGATAAACTGAGTCCATCAACTCCAACGGCATCACTAAGTGAAAGACCACGACCTAAGGCTCCTTACTCGTCGCCTGAAAAGTTTGCAACATGATACGTTGCAGCCCGAATCGGGTCAGCACATGGAATATGCTGGCAAGGCAACACAAAGAAGTAATGAATGGAATAAAGCTATCACTATATGCATATATGGCTGGTGGAGGCTGTATGGTTAATATGTTTTGCGAAAAGCCAATTTTTTCCTACAACAAAGGAATATATTTTATTTAACTACAAAGTAGGTTGAAAACATTGAGAATGGTAAACCCCATCTAAATCCCAATTAAGATGTAATTAATAACCCCAACAAAATTAATTTAGAGTGATGAGATCCACATGATAATCAAAGAATAGATACTCAAGATGTCCATAACAGGGGACACAACTAACCATGATTAGTTTGTACACTCTGCATAGGTTTGTGCACTTTTCCCCACAAGACTCGATCTCCTCTGTTTGATTTCTCCCACTACATGACGTTTGAGAAACGGATGACCGAGACACAGTCTTTCCGAAGAGGTCCCCTTAACCGATAGATAGGAATGTACATCTACAATCCCCTACATCTGCAAGCCCATCATGGAAATGTTTCCCACAACTTACTCAACTATGTCAGAGCCCACAATGGCATGTGGCTGCACACGGAAGTTTCTAGCATGAATAATCTTATGATCCCTTTGAGCCTGCGTGGCAGTCTATAGGAGAATCACACGGTACCCCGGGATTTCCATAAAAATACAGGCAATCACTGGGTTCCCCAGGTGCCTCAATCCACCCAGATGTGTATTATAGTTGCCACCTTAAGTTAACCATTAATTAGCAATACTCACGTCTGTCATGGATACACTCAAACCCAATCCACGTCTACGAGCACAGCATAGCAATATAAGCAACATAGAAGTAACTCCCAACGGTTTGATAATAAACAGGTGAATAGGTACTACCTCAACTACTTCCCAAACCCACAATTTAATCAGATCCTAACCATGCAATTGTTTGAGGATTGATCTAATGCAATAAAACTGGGTAGTAAATAGGTATGATCAAAGTGTTACTTGCCTTGCTGACGATCCGTGAAACCTAGAGACTCGTAGTAGCACGCTTCGCACTCCGGGTACTCTATCGCAAACAAACAAGCATACAATAAGCAATTAAGCAAGGGCACGGATAAAAATCAAATAAGAGATCTAACCAGAAAGTTCAAGTTAAGAACTCCGGTTTGCAAAAGAATCAAATCAAACGAAGCAACAAAACTCAAATGGCGAAAGAAACAAGCTTCGCTTACTATTCTGGACTAAATTCAAATTTTGCAGTAGCAAAAACTTGTTTAAGTTGATTAAACAGAAAGAGGGCTTCGAGACGAAACTCTAGGCGCTTGAATCGCCTGATTCCGATAAACGAGCGAAAAGATAAACTAAAATGAAAATCGGATCAGAAATCGCGATAGAAAATAATCGCGGAAAATCCTAGAAAAAGAAAAACTGACGAATAGACTAATGAACGAACGTTCGCTGTCTGCGGCTAAACGGTGAAAACCGTTCGTTAAAACGAACGTACAAACGGGCGTTCGCTAAATAACTAAACCGAAAAAAACAGATCTAAAATAAAAAAACGCATCTAGGGTTTCGAAAAAAACGATTGGTTTTCTCGCGAAACCCGAGGCGGCGGCGGCGGCTACCTCCGGCGGGATTCCGGCGAAACGGCGGTGGCGGCGAGCGGCGCTGCGGCGCGGCGGCGGGTTGGTGGCGGGTGGCGGCGCGGGGCGGCGAGCGGCGGCGGCGGCACGCGGCGCGGGCGACGGCGGCGGCGGCGGGCTGGCGCGGGCGGCGGCTAGGGTTTCGGCAGCGGCGGGTTGGTGGGCTGCGGCCTCGGGCGGCGCGACTTATAAAGCCTGCCCCGGGCGGAGTCCCGGGCGGATACGGCCCATAGTGGGTTTCCTTTTTAAAAAAAATAAAATAAAATAATATTCCGCGCAGAAAAACGAATAATAGAAATACTAAACGGACTCCAAAAATCTTGAAATAAATTTTTCCCGTACTCTAAAAATCTACTGGACAAGGTGAACATTTATTTGCGACTCTAATGAAATTTTAAAAACGCATATTTTTTCCTAATTCAAATAAAATAGCGATAAAACTCCGAATAAAATTCTTATTTAATTTTAATATTAAATCTCCAATATTTCTTTATTTTGAGGAAGTCATTTTATCCTCTCTCTTTTATTTTTATTAAAAAAATATTCTAAGAGAAAATAATTAAAATCAAACGATCCGCTTTTCAAAATTCGAGAAAAATCAAATATGAAAATAATGAAATTCCCAACTCTCTCCGTGGGTCCTTGAGTTGCGTAGAATTTCTAGGATCAAGCCGAAATGCAATAAAATATGATATGCAATGATGATCTAATGCATAGCATTCCAAATTGAAATTTTGGGATGTTACAAACCTACCCCCCTTAAGATGAATCTTGCCCTCGAGATTCAGGTTGGCTAGAAAATAGGTGAGGGTAATCCTTCCGTAGGTCTTCCTCTCGTTCCCAGGTGGCATCATCTTCGGTATGGTGGCTCCACTGAACCTTGCAGAACTTGATAACTTTGCTGCGTGTGACTCGGCTGGCAAACTCGAGAATCTTGACTGGCTTCTCCTCGTAGGTAAAATCGCTATCCAACTGTATCGCTTCCAGCGGCACTGTATCTCTCAGAGGAATATCGGCCATCTCTGCGTGGCACTTCTTCAACTGAGAAACGTGGAACACATCTTGAACTCCTGACAATCCTTCGGGCAATTCCAACTTGCAAGCAACTTCTCCCATATGTTCCAAAACTTTGTATGGTCCCACAAAACGTGGTGCTAACTTTCCTTTAACTCCAAAACGCTTCAATCCTCAAAGTGGGGATACACGAAGATACACTCTATCTCCAACTTCATAAACTGTCTCCTTGCATTTAGAATCCGCATAACTCTTCTACTTGGACTGGGCTACCTTGAGTCTATCACGAATCAGCTTAACCTCCTCTTCAGACTCTTCAATCAAATCTGGTCCAAACAACTATCGGTCTCCAACTTCATCCCACAACAACGGTGTTCTACACCTCCTTCTGTACAATGCTTCAAAAGGGGCCATCTTCAAACTGGCTTGATAGCTGTTGTTGTAAGAGAACTCTTCATAAGGCAAATTGTCGTCCCAACTAGATCCATAGTCTAGCGCACAAGCTCTCAACATGTCCTCCAGAATCTGATTGACTCTCTCAGTCTGTCCATCCGTCTGCGGGTGAAAAGCTGTACTGAACTCTAGCCTGGTTCCCAAAGTTTCATGCAACTGATTCCAAAACTTCGAGGTAAACTAGGTTCCTCTATCTGATACAATGGTCCTTGGTACTCCATGTAGACATACGATCCTGGTCATGTATATCTTTGCCAACTTAGCGCTGGTGTAAGTGGTCTTCACTGGGATGAAATGAGCTGCCTTCGTCAAACGATCGACTACAACCCATATCGAATCATAGCCTGAACGAGTCATGCGCAATCTCGTGATGAAATCCATGCCTAGCTTATCCCACTTCCATTCGGGTACCGGCAATGGTTGTAGCAATCCTGCTGGCTTCTGATGCTCTGCCTTCACTCTCTGGCATACATCACAAACTGCTACATACTCCGCAATATCCTTCTTCATTCCGGTCCACCAGAAACTATCCTTAAAATCTAGATACATCTTAGTATTTCCTGGGTGAATCGAATAGGGCGAATCATGGGCCTCTTGCAGAATCAACTTCCTGATCTCCTGATCATTTGGCACATATACGCGGTCCTCAAACCATAAGGTATCGTGCTCATCCTCACGAAATCCTTTAGCCTTTCCTTTGCTTATCCTTTCCTTTATCTCGGCTATCTCCTTGTCCGTCTTCTGAGCTTCTCTGATCTTATCCATCAAAGTAGATTGAATCTCCAGAGCTGCTACATAGCCTCTCGGAACTATCTCCAAACATAGCTCACGAAGGTCTTCTGCTAACTCCTTGGGTAACTCTGCGGTCATGAGTGTATTGACATGACTCTTGTGGCTCAACGCATCGGCTACTACGTTTGCCTTTCCGGGATGATAATGCAATCTCATATCATAATCCTTAATGAGTTCCATCCATCTCCTCTGCCTGAGATTCAACTCCTTCTGCGTGAAGATATAGTTCAAACTCTTGTGATCCCTGTATACCTCACAATGGTTTCCGATGAGAAAATGTCTCCAAGTCGTCAACGCATGCACTACGGCTGCTAACTCCAAATCATGTGTAGCGTAATTCAACTCATGGGGTTTAAGCTGTCGTGAGGCGTATGAAACAACTCTCCCTTCGTGCATAAGCACGGCTCCAAGTCCTCGACGAGAAGCATCGCAATACACTTCATAATCGTTGCGTTGATCTGGCAGAATCAACACTGGTGATGTAACCAAGTGTTTCTTCAACTCCTGAAAACTCGCCTCACATTCCTCAGTCCATTTGAACCTGGTGTCCTTCTTTAACAACTCCGTCATAGGCTTTGCAATCTTCGAGAAATTCTCAATGAACCTCCGGTAGTATCCTGCGAGTCCAAGAAAACTCCGGATCTCTCCAACTGACGTGGGTGCTTCCCAATTTGTCACAGTGACAACTTTGGTGGGGTCTACCGTTATTCCTTCTCCGGATATAACATGTCCAAGGAATCCAACTTCCTTCAACCAAAACTCACACTTGCTGAACTTGGCGTATAGCTGATGTTCTCTGAGCTTCCGAAGTACTAAACGCAAATGCTCTTTATGCTCCTCTTCATTCTTGGAGTAGACCAGAATATCATCAATGAACACCACGACGACTTATCCAAAAACTCCATAAACACCTTGTTCATCATGTTCATAAAATAGGCAGGTGCGTTAGTCAGACGAAATAACATAATGGTATACTCATATAGCCCGTACCTTGTGGTAAAAGCTGTCTTAGGTATATCCTGCTCTCGAATCTTCAGCTGGTGGTACCCTGATTGCAGATCGATCTTGGAGAACACCTTAGCTCCTTGCAGCTGGTCAAACAAATCATTGACCATCGGCAGTGGGTACTTGTTCTTGATCGTCACCTCATTCAATCTTCCATAATCAACAACCATCCTCAATGATCCATCCTTCTTCTCCACTAGAAGCACTGGTAATCCCCAAGGTGACGAACTTGGGCGAATATAACCTTTATCCAGTAACTCCTTAATCTGCTTCTTAATTTCCTCTAAATCCTTTGCAGGCATTCTATACGGTTTCTTAGATATTGGCCCTGTGCCTGGCAAAAGCTCAATCAAAAAGTCAATGTCTCTATCCGGTGGCATGCCTGGCAACTCTTCTGGAAATACGTCCGGGAAATCCTTCACCACTGGTACTTCCTCCTGTACAACTCCTGATAAGGAAATTACTTGAGTCCTATTCGGCACATGCCGGGATACATACTTGATCCTTCTTCCTTCTGGGGTGGTGAGCAAAATAGTGTTACTGGCGCAATCGATGTTTTCTCCATACATCGATAGCCAATCCATACCCAGAATCACATCCAAACCTTGCGACTCCAAAATTATCAGGTCTGAGGGGAAAACATGCGTACCTATGGTCAATGGCATCTGGAAACATCCTTGGCTTGCCATATACTCTGCTCCTGGCGAGCTTACTAACATAGGTGTACTAAGAACTTTGGTGGGAAGTTTATAATTATCCACAAACCCCTTGATATGTATCAATGTGATGCACCAGTATCAAAAAGAACGACTGTAGTAAATGACTTAACCAAAAACTTACATATTACTTCATCTGGTTGGGCTTCAACCTCCTCCACGTTAACGTGGTTCACATGTCCCCTGTTGAAAGGGTTGGGCTTCTTCCCAGAGCTTCCATTGTCGTTTCCATTCTTAGCTTCAGGACATTCATTAGCGTAATGTCCGATCTTCTGGCACTTGTAGCAAGTAACGTGGCTTAAATCTTTCTTGGCGAGCGTTGCCGGGTTGAAACGGTTCTGTCCGTTGTTTCCTCCATTACCATTACCGTTCTTGGAGCCACTATGGTTGTGCGAACTTCCTCCAGTGTGATTGTGACCTCCATGGTTATGGACAAGTCCTCCCGACTTCGGGGTGAAACGGGGTCTCTGCTGGGCTCCAGAATTATACTTCCCTTTCCCATACTTCCTCTTGCGGTTGTTAATCTGCTGTTGCTTCCTTTCAGTCATGAGAGCTCTAGCTACCAACTCCTGGTAGTTACTGAAATTTGCCACCATCAACTGCATGCTCAGCTCATCATTCAGTCCTTCTAGAAACTTCTCCTGCTTAGCTGCATCCGTAGCGATGTCATCTGGGGCATAACGTGCTAGCTTACTAAAGTCATCCACATACTGGCCAACGGTGCGCCCTCCTTGGCATAAGTTGCGAAAAGCCTGCTGGAACTGGTCCCATGTAACAGTGTCAATGGGATAAGTCGCTGTGAAATTCTCCCACCATGATGCTGTGGGTCCATCAAGCTGATGTGCGGCAAACCGCACTCTCTCTGCATCTATGCATCCTACAGTGGTCAACTCCCTTTCAGTCTTGCGGAGCCAATCATCTACAACTATCGGCTTGGTGCTACTTGGGAACACCGGCGGATTCAGCCTTAGAAAACAGGCTAAGTGATCAATAGGTGGTGGTGGTGGTGGGTTTTTGTTGTTGTTGTTCCCCTGGTTCTGATTCTGGACTAGTATCTGCATCAATGCATTCTGCTGCTGGATCAACTGAGTGAGTTCCGGTGGGAAAGAAAATCCATTGTCGCGTCTCGGAGGCATCTGCTGGGTTTAGAAAAGGTGAGAAAACAGAGTAGAATGAGGTCTAGGTGAAAACACTACCCATATGCACATGAGACAAACACAAACATATCACTCAATCAATCAAACAAGGGCATACAATCGGTCTAGAACTATCGTTACAAAAGTCTCGGACTATACTATATACATGGTGGAATGCTACTACTGATATGGTGGTCGACTAGAAAAATCGATTGGTCGAAGACTCCATGATATCCGCTCCAACTTCATCAACATAGTCATCATCGCTATCGTCAGGGTCCGAGTCGGTGTCGTCGATGATGATGTAGTTCTCCGGGCAAGTGGAATCATCGTCTTCTCCTCCTGGCGCGGGATCTCCCATGAATTGTTCCTCCAATTCCATGATCCTTGTCATCGCCTTCTTCAAATCTGTCATGCCTACGCACATCTGGTTCTCCTGGCGTCGAATGTGCTGGTTTAACTCCTAGATGAAAGTTGCAATTGATCTATCCTTCCTGGTGCTGATCATCTCCCATTGCTCATCTCGGCACCCACAAATCTGGTAGATAGTATCCTTGAGATCCTTGTGGTAAACTTCTCCAATGCGTCCCATGGTGATGTGGGCTGCCATACTCTTTCCTAGACTCCAGGTTGGTGCATCAAAGGAAAACTCTATGGGCTCAGTGACTGGCGTGAATGTCCTTCCTGGAACTTGAACGTGAATCATCCAGTGCTCCTCTTCTGGTAAAGTGGCGTTGTATGTCCCGGTGAAGCATGGTATTCCGATGTTTAGGTACCTAGTAACTTCCTTCAAGTGGCATCCAAAAGGGGTGTCTTCATCCGGTTGCATGAACTTGATCCTTGCATCCGCCATCCTAAAGAGTAGAAAATGGAGAGGAGTCAGAAATGAGAACAGAGTAGTGATCTAGGGCTTTAGCTTAGTGGTCATGTCCTATAGTCAGCGTGTGCTCTGATACCATCTTGTAGCGACCAGACCTCAAACAGTCTGATCTCTGTGCATCAGTGTCATCCCTGGATCGGTAATGCTGACACGCACAGTACTTGAAGGATTTATAACAGAGTAGCAATCACACTGTTATTACATCGAATGTCTCAAAAGAGAACTTATTACAATAAATATGGCTTAAGGCCATCTAATACGATAACAGCGGAAGGCTGGGAAGATAAAGTGAGTTCATAAACTCCAACGGCATCACTGAGTGAAAGACCACGACCTAAGGCTCCTTACTCGTCGTCTGAAAAGTCTGCAACATGATACGTTGCAGCCCAAAACGGGTCAGCACATGGAATATGCTGGCAAGGCAACACAAAGAAGTAATGAACAGAATAAAGCTATCACTATATGCATATATGGCTGGTGGTGGTTGTATGGTTAATATGTTTTGCGAAAAGCCAATTTTTCCCTACAACAAAGGAATATATTTTATTTAACTACAAAGTAGGTTGAAAACATTGAGAATGGTAAACCCCATCTCAATCCCAATTAAAAGGTAATTAATAACCCCAACAAAATTAATTTAGAGTGATGAGATCCACATGATAATCCAAGAATAGATACTCAAGATGTCCATAACAGGGGACACGGCTAACCATGATTAGTTTGTACACTCTGTAGAGGTTTGTGAACTTTTCCCCACAAGACTCGATCTCCTCCATTTGATTTCTCGCACTACATGACGTTTGAGAATCGGATGACCGAGACACTGTCTTTCCGAAGAGGTCCCCTTAACCGATAGATAGGCATGTACACGTACAATCCCCTACATCTGCTAGCCCATCATGGAAAGGTTTCCCACAACTTGCTCAACTATGCCAGAGCTCATAATGGCATGTGGCTGCCCACGGAAGTTTCTAGCATGAATAATCTTATGATCCCTTTGAGCCTGGGTGGTAGTCCATAGGAGAATCACACGGTACCCCGGGATTTCCAAAAAAATACAGGCAATCACTGGGTTCCCTAGGTGCCTCAATCCACCCAGATGTGTATTATAGTTGCCACCTTAAGTTAACAATTAATTAGCAATACTCACGCCTGTCATGGATACACTCAAACCCAATCCACGTCTACGAGCATAGTATAGCAATATAAGCAACGTAGAAGTAACTCCCAACGGTTTGATAATAAACAGGTGAATAGGTACTACCTCCACTACTTCCCAAACCCACAATTTAATCAGATCCTAACCATGCAATTGTTTGAGGATTGATCTAATGCAATAAAACTGGGTAGTAAAGAGGTATGATCAAAGTGTTACTTGCCTTGCTGACGATCCGTGAAACGTAGAGACTCGTAGTAGCAAGCTTCGCACTCCGGGTACTCAATCGCAAACAAACAAGCATACAATAAGCAATCAAGCAAGGGCACGGGTAGAAATCAAATAAGAGATCTAACCAGAAAGTTCAACTTAAGAACTCCGGTTTGCAAAAGCATCAAATCAAACGAAGCAACAAAACTCAAACGGCGAAAGAAACAAGCTTTGTTTACTATTTTGGACTAAAGTCATATTTTACCGTAGCAAAAACATGTTTAAGTTGATTAAACAGAAAGAGGGCTTCGAGACGAAACTCTAGGCGCTTGAATCGCCTGATTCCGATAAACGAGCGAAAAGATAAACTAAAACGAAAATCGGATCAGAAATCGCGATAGAAAATAATTGCGGAAAATCCGAGAAAAAGAAAAACTGAGGAATAGACTAACGAACGAACGTTCGCTGTCTGCGGCTAAACGGTGAAAACCGTTCGTTTAAACGAATGTACGAACGGGCGTTCGCTAAATAACTAAACCGGAAAAAACGATCTAAAATAAAAAAAAATGCATCTAGGGTTTCAAGAAAAAACAGATCGGTTCTCGCGAAAACCGAGGCGGCGGCGGCTACCTCCGGCGGGATTCCGGAAAAACGACGGTAGCGGCGAGCGGCTCCGCGGCGTGGCGGTGGGGCGACGGGCGGCGGCGGACGGCGGCGGCGGCGGCGGGCTGGCGCAGGCGGTGGCTAGGGTTTCGGCGGCGGCGGGCTGGTGGGCTGCGGCCTCGGGCGGCGCGGCTTATGAAGCCTCCCCCGGGCGGAGTCCCGGGCGGATACGGCCCAAAGTCGGTTTCCTTTTAAAAAAAATTATTCAACACAGACAAATGAATAAAAGAAATACTAAATGGACTCCAAAAATTCTAAAATAAATTTTCCCCGTCCTCTAAAAGTCTACCGCACAAGGTGAACATTTATTTGGGACTCTAATGCAATTTTGAAAAACACATATTTTCCCTAATTGAAATAAAATAGCGATAAAACTCCGAATAAAATTCGTATTTGATTTTAATATTAAATCTCCAATATTTCTTTATTTTGAGGAAGTCATTTTATCCTCTCTCTTATATTTTTATAAAAGAAATATTCGAAGAGAAAATAATTAAAATCAAACGATCCTCTTTTCAAAATTCGAGAAAACTCAAATATGAAAATAACGAAATTCCCAACTCTCTCTGTGGGTCCTTGAGTTGCGTCGAATTTCTAGGATCAAGCTGAAATGCAATAAAATATGATATGCAATGATGACCTAATGCATAACATTCCAAATTGAAAATTTGGGATGTTACATTTAATGGTAGCGGTGATCTAATGCTAGGATAACTTATGCCAGCCTTGCTGCTCTAATACCATGTCCTGTGGCACCCCGATCCGCATGGAGCAGGGGCCTTTGCACGTCAGCCCAGGATAGCACCTGACGCACGATAGGTCCATAATACAGCATTCCAGGTACAATAATATTCATCAAATACATGTGCATAAGATTACATCATTTATGAATACAATTATCTGGCATAACCCTCAGGCTATTTAAATGACAGCGGAAGTCTATTTAAATGGCGGCGGAAGTCCTGGTTTGACAGCATAACAACTCTGGCTGGGCTCCACAACTCACAGGACTGGCAAGGTTATGGCCTAGCACGACGTATCAAGCGAACAATTCGAGTACGAGCTACAAAACTGGCATGACACGCCAGGTCAGTACATTGAATCTACTTGCAAGACAACCAAATACATAGCACCCAAACAAGCAGAAGACAGAGCAAGAACCAAGTGCAGGCAACAACCTATCTCATATCAATTACTAAACATGGCATGATAAAGATCAACTAAGCATGAACAATATCATAGCATCTACTAACATGGCAGTAACATGGCATATCAAAACCTGCCTCTAACATGGCAATAGCAAAACATAGCATATCATCTCAATCATGGCATAATTTAACATATCAATCAAAGCATGGCATGGCATCAAGAAACTATGCTGAATATAAACTACCTGTCATATCCAATGCAGACATAGCATGTTAACTTTATGCAACTATCTCCTGTTCTGCCATGGTTCTTTAAATGCAAACATATTACTCAAGCAATGCAACCAAACTTGTGCACTGAGTCCTTCGGACTCTCTTCCCAACGGGTTGCCTCGCAAACAAACGGTGTTCATGTGCGGATCACAGACGGAACCATACTTGGTTCAACGGGTTACCTTGTAACCAAACGGTGATCACTCATGGATCACAAATGGAACCACACTTGGTTCAACGGGTTACCTTGTAACCAAATGGTGATCGCTCACGGATCACAAACGGAACCGCACTAGGTTCAACACTCACTGAGACATCGTCTCGTGATCATAACGAAACATCACCGTGACTCCTCATGACTATCTCATAGTCCAAGTCACCACATTCTTTATATCACATTATTATCACATTACTCATTTAAGGTTTATCCTCCATTTCGACCAAGACCCGATAGTGTGACCTACTATGAATTGTGTTGCTATCGATAGACTTTATAAACACTCTGCAGAGGTAGCGGACTGTACCCACACAACGGAACCCATGGCCTCGCACTCCCATTCGGGAGGACCAACGGTGTTTCGACAAAGCCGACCTACTGCCACGACACTCTCCCGGCCACTCTGAATCACTCCCCACTGGGCTAGTCCTGGGTGGCGCCGCGTCTACCAAAGACACCAACAGCCACCGTCGTGGCAAAATGGCCACCATCGTGGCAAAAATGGTCCCAAACGGGGACATGAGCTCAAAACCAAACCCGGGCACACAAGGCTTATCTCCGCCTACCTGATCAGGGTAGCGCACGCCCATAACCTTCCCTTGTTGGAGGCACCGGCGAGAGGCATGACAATAGATCGCATTAGGGCCTTCCCATAAAGGCAAATGTGGCTGCACTAAAAAAGTTCGATTTGGTGGCACTATGACTCGATCCCATCGATGAAGGAGGAGGTTTGTTATTATTAAGTCATTTTATTACCTTCTCCACCATCATGAACATGGATGCAACAATGAACATGCATCATACAAATGCTTTAATAAAATACCGAACTTCTCAAGTGAACAACTATAGCATAAAGAACATGATAATACCAAGTACCAGCATATCAACGTTGTGTTACCATCATCATAGCATTTTATAATGATGTCGTGAAAATGAAGTAGAGTAGTGACATGGCATTATCAATAATAACATTCTAATTAGCATGGCAAAAGATATCATGAATACACAAGCATGCATGATAAGCATAAGGAATGACTGCAAACGAAAACGATAGGCAACAACTGCAACTACCAACACACAAGGTGCAAGCAAAGTCAACATGAAAGTTCGGGGCTCACGATAAGAGGTTGGCTTGCCTGGGGTTGACAAATACTCCGGGAAGAAGTGTGAAACGTTCGCGGAAAGATTTGCCGGAAACAGTTCTCTCTCGGAGGGGGCTGTTTACGGGCAAGGGCAAAATGGTCATTTTCACTATGTGAGAACATAATGAAAATGATACCAACGGAAAGATCTCGACGAACAGAGAAAGTGAGTGCTGGAATCACCTCAATCGGAGTTACGAGCGCAAAGTTGTGGCCGTTCACTTTTTAGGCAGAAAAGCAACTAAAGCAGTGAACGTTCACAAAATAAGCACTTCGGCCGGCTGAGCTGAAAAAAGAGAAAGCGCCTTTATGAGAATACGCCTTCTGAGAAGTGAAAACATATTTTCGTCTAAAAGAACAAAAGAATATGCTTTCTAACCTGGGAAACATACTCAGGGAAGAATACGTTTTCAGCGCAGGAAAACGGCTTCGCGGCGGAGGCGCCGCCACTTAACTGACGTGGCGCTGGGCCAGGCCCTACGGTCGCCGATAGGTGGGGCCACACGGGAGGGGGGCTGCCTGGCCTGGCTTCCTCTTCATCCCGCGCGGGAGCGAGCGTGGCTGAGGGGGAAGATCGCCCCGACGGCGGTCGCCGGCGCGTCCGGCCACCACACGGGGCGCGCGACCTACCCAAAAGCTCAGGGCGGAGAGGCGCATTAGATGGTCGTCTCCGTTGCCGGGGAGAGGCACTGCAGAGAGAGCAGCAAGGCCCGCGGCAGAGAGGAGCTTCGGCCACATGCAGACATGGGGTTCCGGTGGGGGAAACGGACGGGCGGCGAGCCAGGGAGGGTCGCCGGGGTGTGGCGCATCCATCCAGTATGCGCACGGGGTGTGGGGGTGCTCGAGTGAGGGGTTGGGCGGCAGAGCAGAGAGGTGGGCTCGCCGGAAATCCGAGCGCTCCGGCGAGGGATTCGATCGGGCTCAGGCACTGGAGTGCTCTGGAGGGAGGGGGAAGGTGTTTGAGAGAGCTGGCTTGCCCGGGAAGGGTCGCGGACGGGCTATTTATAGCCGGTCGAGGAGCACCCGAGCCGCTCGAGGAGCACCCGATCCGGCTGAGGCTCTGCCGGCTGCAGCAGTCACAGGGGTGGCACGAGAATCCAACGAGGAGGGTGCAGACGAGTGCCAGAGAGTCACGAACACGAGCGGCGCTCGCGGACGAGAGGGGGAAGAGGACAGGAGCGAGGAAGAAGACGATGGCCATAGTAGCGCACTGTTCGGTCGTTGGCACGGCTTGCCGGAGAAGAAACCAGAGGGGGCGAGCCGTCCAGAGGGAAGAGGACACCGAGGGGAAACTTTAGGACACTAATGGTGAGGCCAGAGCCGGTCGGAGCAGCGCTTCCGACGAGAACAGTGGCTAGACCACTGTTTTGGATGGCTTCCCTCGTGATAAACACGGACAAGGCGCGCTCTGGAGTTTTTACTGATGCCAGCTCATGTCTACCGCGTAGTCCGTCAAAGATAGAGTAATACTGCGGTAGAAAAACGGGAAACGACAAATGGAGCTGAGTAAACCAAGCTCCACAAGTTTGCTGTTGCAAACTTGACCACATCCTAGAGATAAAACCAGAGAGGGTAAAAGGTAAATTTTTTGTCTGAGAGGCTTAGGGTAGAAAGGACTACGGTCCTAGGAATTATGAGGTCATTTGGTCAAGTATTTAGCATAGTTGTTGTACAACTGCTAAATCTTACCCAGTAACTAAATCATGAGGTAGCACTCACTAGGAGTGATGGATTGAGCTAAAATTTGGCAAATCTTGATGATTTGGACATACAATGATGCTGTAAAACTTTCATACCAAAGGGACTTGCCAAAATGGTACTTCCTTCACAGCTATCATTTTTGCCCAGAAATTTGAGAAAAATCCTCAGGGCAACTGGCTAACTGAAATGAGCCAAAATCTTGTGGAGACATGTTATATGGACATGAGAAGACCTGGGAAAAGTTTCAGCCATAATGGAGCAAGATAAGATGCACTTGCTTCACAAACTGAAAAATTGGGCAGAAACCAAGAATTGCTCCTGTGCTCACATAGTTCAATGAAATGAACTAAATTTGGGTGGAGGCTAGCGATTTGAGATACTTGAGAGGATGGAAAAGTTTCATCCCATTTGGAAACTCTTTGAAGGTACTTCCTTCACAAAGTTGTATTCTCGTCAGAAACTTTAAAAATTGCACAGGGAGCTAGGATGAATGGATTGAGCTCATATTTGGCATCCATGGGTTATTTATCCATGTTAATCACCCTGCCAAATTGCAGCCCAATTGGAATTAGGAATAAAGCACTTCCTTTGCAAAATTTGAGAGAAGACGGAATCTTGCATTGGATCATGTGCCCTATTTTGAACTGTAGAATCATAAGATTAGGATGGAACTAGTGAATATATAGCAAGGACAAGCTCCACAATTTATGTCAGAATTGTCTCTACTATAAAATTAGTAGTTCCTTTGGAAAATGGCAGAAATGCATTATTGGCATTAAATAGGAAAAAGCAATTTCCCTTATTTAATTATGGCCAATATATTTGCCAGAGCTTGGATTAGGCATAAGTATAAACTCCACCAATTCTCATGAATTTAGGAGATGGCTAGCTATGCCTTTGGATTTTATTCCTTAGAAAGGCAAGAAAAGGAATAAATCACAATTCAAAAATATTGCATGTGACTTAGCAATATTTTTGCACATCCAAGGTTCAGATAGATAGGAGGATCTCTGGGAACAATTGGGAGGATCAACAGATCAAGGAAAATGTTGGCTCCTTTGTAAGCACAAAGGACATATCCAAATTCCAAAAATTTGGAATTAGGGTTTGAGATGATGCAAATGAGGTCTTGCCCACTGACAATGACATGAGCAAGGTTTTTAAAGGTTGAAATTGACAAGAATAGTAAGAGTCGTCCAGCAAACTCAGGAGAAAGATTTTGAAAATGAGTGTCAGGAAAGAATAGCAGCACAAAAATTGATAACCCAATTTTGGGGCTGTTACAGTTCAACTGCTCCAATTCAGAGGGCTCCCTATGTGGCACTACAATGGGGAAGATGATGCCTCACGCTACAGACAAAAGGGTCCGGACACCCCTGCCGCCCTGGCCACAATATTGGCCGATCTGTACAAAGGGGAGAAAGAGGAGTTTACTCGTCTTAAGCGCCGAGAGGGATTCTCCATGTAGAACCACCCTAGCTGGGTAAGTTTTAATCCCACCACCTTACTCAATCCTCTCCCTGAGTCATGTTTTAATTGACATTAACCCGCCCATTTTTAATAGGAATGGTGGAAGGTTGTTGCGGGGATCCATAGCCCCGCTCCTCAACCGGAGGACCATAACCGGGACCTCAATCCTAGATTCGAAGAGGATCCGGACATATTTGTAGAGCTCCGGGAGGGAGTCTTCTACCAGGCGAGCTATGATGGCACAGAAGTGGCCATCATGGCCGATTATCCTGGCATCCTTCCTGCCTCATATGTAAGTAGTCAGGAGACATATCCTCCGAAACAGCTTCCTTGTTATGCCTCACCCGCCGCACTGTCTCGTGCTCCAAAGGGGAGGCGCTCGGCGCGCCATGCTGCACCAGAGGCGTCGCATAAGAGAGCGGTGCCTGCACCGGGCGGGTCTTCGAAGAGGGAGGCAAATGACAACACGGCCGAGCCTTCGTCAAAGAGGTATGGCTATGAATAGGCCCCCTGGCAGTCACATCGAACTGTGACATTGTCCGCTGTGTTTTATCAGGAAAAGTGTTCGTCGGACTATGTCCGGGGATCCTGCCGGTCGCGCCTTCACCAATCAGGTTCCAGACCCTGCCTCCAGGGCGGGGGCTGATACGGGAGTGACGCTGGGTTGTCCTCCTTCAGAGGATTCGGATAATGTATCTGTCACGAACTCTGAAGTAGAGAGCTTCATGAATCATTGGCAACAGAGAGCCACTCTTTGCAACCCCAGCTTTACTAAAGAGGCGTTCAATGACTTCAGCTCGGCTGATGCGTACATCCGAGCTGCTCGGGATGGGCTTGCCAGAGCCACTGACCAGCATTTGAAAGATATGCGGGTAAGTATGCATTATACAGATCTGGTAACAATATACCAGTAGCCCCCGAGACTTGAAGCCGTTGAAACAACTGATTTGAGGATCATTGTATAATCAGGCACTCATGGAAAAGGACAACATGCTGTCTCATGAGCTGGAAAAGTGTCGGACCCAGCTAGCTACCGAACTGGAGAAATCCAAGGAGGCACCGCCTGGTAAAGTTCTCCTCCATCCAGAAAAATATAATCATATACCAGTATTTTTAACACTGTCCTATTTCCCATGGCATGATTGTTAGATCAACTAAAAGAGGAACTAAAGGTCGCGCAGGCGGGTAAACATCAGGCCGAAAAGCAACTGGCCGCCGGCAAACGTGTGTTGACACGAACCAGGGATGAGAAGAACAAGCTGCAAGATTCCAACACCCCGCTGGGCAAAGAGCTAAAAGATGTGCGAGCCCAGCTAGTGGACGCCGTAAAAGAGAACAAGAGGCTACGGGGCAGCATATTCAGTATGCTTTTGAACTTACCTTCGTGTAGTGCGGTAAAGAAATGGGTTAACTGATTTATGTCTGCAGGTATGCTGACTGGCCGGCCCGAAGAGGAAATGTCCGGATCTCAAGGCGATCTGCTGCAAGAGCTGTCCCAAGTGCACGATCGAGCTCGGAAAGCGATGCGGAGTGTTGCCAAGGCTTTATGGCCATTCGTATCCCCTCCAAAAAGTATGGAGGAGCTTTTGAAGCTATTCGAGGGAGCTCGGCGTTGCTTTAGATTGTGGAAGATATCGGCTTGCTGGGAAGGCGCGCGAGAGGCCTGTGCCATGGTGAAAACGCGGTACACCGGACTTGATCGGAATCATATGGCCCGGGTCGGACCTCGGGGGTCAGATGGAAAAGAGATTCAAGTGAGCTTGGTATATGACCAAGTAAAGATAGCCGCCAAGTTTTAACAACAGGATTGTAAGCTAGACAGCCTGTTAGACGGTATAGAGGAAGAAGCTTTTGAGTCCAAGTGACTATGTACTTCAATTGACAAATTTGTCCCTAGCCGAATTGTAAAACGATTTTCATGGCAGACCTTTTCGCTTCTACCCCCGGACCTGAAGGTGTGGAGTGTTTCCGAATACCGGACCGGTGATAAATACCGGGGCATGCGTGGAAACCAGCGTAGGGGTCATAGTTGCTTGAACAGACAAGTTGTATTCAGCTAGCTATGCTATATTACTTATTGATTGTAAGAAACATCTTCCAGAGAGAATAGTTCTGTTAAGAGTTCCTTTCCCTGGGTGAACATGCGTTAGTATGCATGCCCGAACCGTGATTCGAAAAATCACAGTGTACATAATATCTGGGGGTTCATAGTGCATCCAGGGTAAAACGTCTTTAGTCCGCTGACCGATTATTCCCTTAAGAACGCTAGCTTCCGGCTTCACCCAGTCTGAGGTATAAGTCCGGATGACCCGACTGTAACAATCGCAGAGGTGCTCCCTTTATGCCCCAGCCGAACAAACGGGAACGTAGGGCATAAGCACAGGAGCCAGGCAACCCAGCTTGGCAAAAACTTAAGTCATCAAGGTGCATATAATGGCGAAGAAAAGGTATATATGATAAAAGGACGCATATGTGATGAGCTTGATGCTCGGAAAATGATAATAAGCTTCTGTAAAAGAAGCCCCCAGGTATTATGGGCGTTCACATTTAAGGATGTGTACCTCATAAGTGTACGGTCTAGCCGCACAAGAGCTATAAAGCTAAAGAAAAAATTTAAAGGGAGAGAAAATGAAAAAAGGAGAAAAAGAAAATGAACAATGAGTCCGGCTCTAGGCATAGAATCTTCGGAGTCTGGCGGCATTCCACTGGTTCGGCTCTAAGCAATTATCCGATGCATCACGCAGACGGTATGCACCTCCAGTGAGAACTTCATCTATAATGAAGGGACCTTCCCACTTGGGCTTGAGTTTGTCCTTTTTCTTTTCTGGCAAACGTAGAAGGATTTCACCACATTATAAGTCTTGGCCCGCACTTCTCTGCTTTGGTATCTGCGAGCTTGTTGTTGATAGAATGCGGAACGGGCTTTTGCAACATCGCGCTCCTCCTCCAGGGCATCTAGACTGTCCTGTCGATCAAGCTCGGCTTTTCTCTCTTCGTACATGCGCACTCGAGGTGAGTCATGAATGATGTCGCAGGGCAAAATAGCCTTTGCGCCGTACACCATGAAGAATGGTGTGTAACCGGTAGTACGATTGGGCGCTGTCTGCAGCACCCAGAGTACGGAGTTGAGCTCATCGACCCAGTGTTTGTATGACTCTTTTATAGACCGTACTAGTCTAGGCTTAATGTTGCTCATGATAAGACCATTAGCTCGTTCGACTTGACCGTTTGTTTGGGGGTGATAGACGGAGGCATAATCAAGCTTAATGCCCAGGTTAGCACACCATGTTTTCACTTCGTCGGCTGTAAAGTTGGAGCCGTTATCGGTGATGATGCTGTGTGGGACACCATAACGGTGTACGGCACCGGATATAAAGTCTATTACTGGTCCAGCTTCGGCCGTTTTAACTGGTTTGGCCTCTATCCACTTAGTGAATTTATCTACCATAACCAGCAGATATTTTTTCTTATGGCTTCCCCCTTTAAGGGGTCCGACCATATCAAGCCCCCAGACTGCGAAAGGCCAGGTAATGGGGATTGTTTGTAGGGCGGTAGGCGGCATATGGCTTTGATTGGCGAAAAGCTGACATCCCACACAACGTTGGACAAGGTCCTGTGCATCTGCTCGTGCCGTTGGCCAGAAGAAACCGGTACGGAAGGACTTGCTTACAAGAGCCTGAGCCGTGGCGTGGTGACCACCAAGACCAGCATGGATTTCATCCAGGAGCTGTCGTCCTTCTTCTTCGGATATACATCTTTGAAGTATTCCGGTAGCGCTCTTCTTGTAGAGCTCTCCTTCATGAACCTTGTAGGCTTTCGAACGCCGAACGATGCATCGAGCCTCATTCTGATCCTCACGGAGCCCTCGCCTATTAAGGTAGGCCAAGAAGGGTTCGGTCCATGGAGCAATTACTTCCATTATTAGATGGGTCGATGGTGTTACTTCGCTGGCTGAGCCCCCGATGATATAGGTATTGTGTTCGGAATCTGGGGTTATAATCCGATCCGGACTAGTGTTGCCGCTCTCATCCCGCCACACCACAGATGGATTGAAGAGCCTTTCCAAAAAGACGTTAGGCGGGACTGTGTCACCCTTGGCGCCCATGCGAGCAAGGACATCTACCGCTTGATTACTTTCGCGAGCCACATGATGAAACTCGAGTCCCTCGAACTGAGCTGATATTTTGAGTATGGCATTACGATAGGCCGCCATCTTCGGATCTTTGGTGTCGAAGTCTCCGTTTATTTGGGATATTGCGAGGTTTGAATCCCCACGCACCTCTAGGCGTTGTATGCCCATGGACACAGCCATCCGAAGACCATGCAATAAGGCCTCGTATTCGGCTGCGTTATTGGAGTCTGTGTATAATATTTGGAGAACGTACTAGACTGTGTCTCCTGTGGGGGACGTTAAGACAATGCCCGCTCCTAAACCGGCCAGCATTTTAGAGCCATCGAAGTGCATGACCCAATTGGAATATGTACCATACTCTTTAGGGAGTTCAGCCTCTGTCCATTCGGCGACGAAGTCGGCCAATACTTGGGATTTAATGGCTCGGCGTGGTTTGTATGTTATATCAAATGGAAAGAGCTCACTTGGCAATCCGGCATGTAGCGTCGTGGTTGTTTATTATGTCATTGAGTGGTACTTTGGAAGCCATCGTGATCGAGCACTCTTGGAAATAGTGTCGTAACTTCCGGGATGCCATGAAGACCGCATATGCTATCTTTTGGTAATGAGGGTACTGGGATTTGCATGGTGTGAGGACAGTGGATACATAGTATACCGGTTTCTGAAGTGGGAATTTATGTCCGTCCTCCTCTCGTTCGACGAGGAGCACCGCACTCACCACCTGGTGTGTTGCTGAGATGTATAATACCATGGGTTCGCTGACGTTCGGCGCGGCCAGGATTGGGTTGCTTTCTAAAAGAGCTTTTATTTCTTCCAGTCCGGCGGTTGCCGCGTCCGTCCACTCGAAGTGGTCGGTGGGTCGGAGCAGGCGATATAGTGGCAATTGATACGTCTCCAACGTATCTATAATTTATGAAGTATTCATGCTATTATATTATCCATCTTGGATGTTTTATGGGCTTTACTATGCACTTTTATATGATTTTTGGGACTAACCTATTGACCCACAGCCTACTGCTAGTTCCTGTTTTTCCCTTGTTTCAGTGATTCGAAAAAAAGGAATATCAAACGGAGTCGAAATGGAATGAAACCTTCTGGAGAAGTTATTTTTGGTAGGAAAGCAACCCGGGAGACTTGGAGTGGGGGGCATGAGGCAGGGGGGCGCGCCCTCCACCCTCGTGGCTTCCCTGACGTACTTCTTCCGCCTATATATATCCATATACCCTAAAACCTTCGGGGAACAGAATAGATCAGGAGTTCCGCCGCCGCAAGCCTCTGTAGCCACCAAAACCCAATCGGGACCCTGTTCCGGCACCCTGCCGAAGGGGGGAACCCTCAACGGTGGCCATCTTCATCATCCCGGTGCTCTCCATGACGAGGAGGGAGTAGTTCACCCTCGGGGCTGAGGGTATGTACCAGTAGCTATGTGTTTGATCTCTCTCTCTCTCTCTCTCTCTCTCTCGTGTTCTTGATTTGGCACGATCTTGATGTATCGCGAGCTTTGCTATTATAGTTGCATCTTATGTTTCTTCTCCCCCTCTACTCTCTTCTAATGGATTGAGTTTTCCCTTTGAAGTTATCTTATCGGATTGAGTCTTTAATGATTTGAGAACACTTGATGTATGTCTTGCCGTGTGTATCTGTGGTGACAATGGGATATCACGTGACTCACTTGATGTATGTTTTGGTGATCAACTTGCGGGTTCCGCCCATGAACCTATGTATAGGGGTTGGCACACGTTTTCGTCTTGACTCTCCGGTAGAAACTTTGGGGCACTCTTTGAAGTACTTTGTGTTGGTTGAATAGTTGAATCTGAGATTGTGTGATGCATATCGTATAATCATACCCACGGATACTTGAGGTGACATTGGAGTATCTAGGTGACATTAGGGTTTTGGTTGATTTGTGTCTTTAGGTGTTATTCTAGTACGAACTCTAGGGCTGTTTGTGACACTTATAGGAATAGCCCAATGGATTCATTGGAAAGAATAACTTTGAGGTGGTTTCGTACCCTACCATAAACTCTTCATTTGTTCTCCGCTATTAGTGACTTTGGAGTGACTCTTTGTTGCATGTTCAGGGATAGTTATATGATCCAATTATGTTATTATTGTTGAGAGAACTTGCACTAGTGAAAGTATGAACCCTAGGCCTTGTTTCCTAGCATTGCAATACCGTTTACGCTCACTTTTATCATTAGTTACCTTGTTGTTTCTATATTTCCAGATTACAAAACCAATATCTACCATCCATATTTCGCTTGTATCACCAACTCTTCACCGAACTAGTGCACCTATACAATTTACCATTGTATTGGGTGTGTTGGGGACACAAGAGACTCTTTGTTATTTGGTTGCAGGGTTGTTTGAGAGAGACCATCTTCATCCTACGCCTCTCACGGATTGATAAACCTTAGGTCATCCACTTGAGGGAAACTTGCTACTGTCCTACAAACCTCTGCACTTGGAGGCCCAACAACGTCTACAAGAAGAAGGTTGTGTAGTAGACATCAAGCTCTTTTCTGGCGCCGTTGCCGGGGAGGTTAGTGCTTGAAGGTATATCTTTAGATCTTGCAATCGAATCTTTTTGTTTCTTGTTTTATCACTAGTCTAGTCTATAAAACAAAACTGCAAAAAAATGGAATTGAGTTTACCTCATACGCTTCATCATTTTAATATCTTTCGTGAGTATGATGGAAAGGAAAATTGTGCCGAAGTGTTAGAAGAAGAATGCATTAAAATGTTTGTGCGGTGAATTGCATTGAAAATCCTTATATTGCCAATTACATAAAGAAAAGAAAACAAATAGGAGATGAAGATAATACTAATGAAAGGGAAGAGACTCCCCAATATTCTCCAATTATTTCTTATGATGAATCAGGTAACAAGGAGGAGCCTTCTATTCAACCAATTTCATTAATAAGGAGCTTCAAAAAGAGGATTGAACCCACGCATGATGTGGTGAAGAAGAAGAAAAGAAAAAGGAGGAGAGGTAAAAAGATATCTCTCCCAAATAATGGTTCTCCTATTATTGTTATGCCTCATGAAAATGAATCAAAAATAATTGTGGAAGATGATGCACTTGATGATGATCTCGTTATGCCTATTGCTTGTTGTGATGATTATGATTGGGAAGATAATGATACTTCTTATGATCTCGAAAATCTTTTTGGCACTTGCTTGGAAGAATATGATAATTGCTATACTATAGGTGCTATCCATACTATTAATGATGGGAGTGATTATGCTTATGATATGAAAAGGCCCAAGCTTGGGGATGCTACGTTTAATGAAGATGATATTTTTAGTCTCCCAAGTTTTGATATGCAAATTTATAATGATGATAGCATGCCTCCTACTTATGATGATTATATTGATGAAAGTGGGTTTGGAAGATTGTCAACTTTAGGAAGTAATGATCCCACTATTTCGGAGGATGTTGAATCTTATAAAATTTATGAAAGTGGATTTGGAGAGGTCATGACTTTATTTAGTGATGTATCCACTATTTCGGAAGAGGTTTCAATTGATTATGATGAGAACAAAGTTGCTACTTATGATGATTATTGTGATGAAACTTATGCTATAAAAAGTAGTGATAATTATATTTATAAAACATGTCGTGATTATGATTACCCTTTTTCTGAACATTACTCTTTTAAGGTGGAAACAATTTATAGTATTCAAGTCTCTTATGATACTCCCAGTATTCCGAATGAGAAGAAATTTGCTTATGTGGAGAGTAGTAAAAATTATATGCAAGTAGATCATGAAACGAATGCTTTAGGTGCTGGTTATATTGTTGAATTAATTCATGATGCTACTGAAAATTATTATGAGGGAGGAACATATGCTTGTAGGAATTGCAATAATATCAAGTTTCCTCTCTATGTGCTTAAAGTTTTGAAGTTATGCTTGTTTTGCCTTCCTATGCTAGTTAATTATTGTTCCCATAAGTTGTTTTCTCACAAAATCCCTATGAATAGGAAGTGGGTTAGACTTAAATGTGCTAGTCATATTCTTCATGATGCTCTCTTTATGTTTCAATTCTTATCTTTTATGCGAGCATCATTGAAATCATCATGCCTAGCTAGGGGCGTTAAACGATAGCGCTTGTTGGGAGGCAACCCAATTTTATTTTAGTTTCCTGCTTTTTGGTTCTGTTTAGTAATAAATAATCCTTCTAGCTTCTATTTAGATGTGGTTTTATGTTTTAATTAGTGTTTGTGCCAAGTTAAACCTATAGGATCTTCTTGGATGATAGTTATTTGATCTTGCTGAAAATTTCAGAAACTTTCTGTTCACGAAAACAATTGTTAAAAATCACCAGAACGTGATAAAATACTGATTCCAATTGCAGCAGATCAATAAACAAATTATCTAGGTCGTCCTATTTTGGTAGATGTTTCTGAGTTCCAGAAGTTTGCGTTAGTTACAGATTACTACAGACTATTCTGTTTTTGACAGATTCTGTTGTTCGCGTGTTGTTTGCTTATTTTGATGACTCTATGGCTAGTAAAAGAGTTTATAAACCATAGAGAAGTTGGAATACAGTAGGTCTAACAACAATATAAATAAATAATGAGTTCATTACAGTACCTTGAAGTGGTGATTTGTTTTCTTTCGCTAACGGAGCTTATTAGTTTTCTGTTGAGTTTTGTGTTGTGAAGTTTTCAAGTTTTGGGTAAAGATTCGATGGACTATGGAATAAGGAGTGGCAAGAGCCTAAGCTTGGGGATGCCCAAGGCACCCCAAGGTAATATTCAAGGATAACCAAGATCCTAAGCTTGGGGATGCCCCGGATGGCATCCCCTCTTTCGTCTTCGTTCATCGGTAACTTTACTTGGAGCTATATTTTTATTCACCACATGATATGTGTTTTGCTTGGAGCGTGATGTCATTTTATTTAGCTTTGCTTGCTGTTTGAATAAAATACCAAGATCTGAAATTCTTAAATGGGAGAGAGTCTTCACATAGCTACATAATTATTTAACTACTCATTGATCTTCACATATATCTTTTCGGAGTAGTTTGTCATTTACTCGTGTGCTTCAGTTATATCCTATGAGTAAATGGTTGAATGATTTGAATGTCATAAATTTGAAATTATATATGTTTCATATGCCTTTCCCATGTGGAGTAATGCCTTCACATATAATAAGTAGAGGTGGTAAAATTATTGAAGGTTAGCAAACATTGTATTGGTCACTTGAACAATTCATGAAAGAATATTGAAGGAAGAGAGATTTCACATATAAATATACTATCTTCGACATCTTCTATGATTGTGAGCCCCATTAATTATTTTCAAACCTGAGCAAATTAGTTGAAGTTGGACAAGGAAGACAACATAATGAGTTATGCTTGGGTATATTTGTATAGAAGTTATATTGTTATGGATCCTCTAACATGTGGTGCTTGCTATTTAGAATCCTTTGCTAGCCAAAATATCTGTACTAAGTGGGAATACTGCTTGTGCATCCAAATTCCTTGAACCAAGTTTCTTCCATGAGTGTCCACCATATATACCTATATGCGGTATTTACCTGCCGTTCCAAGTAAATTTGCATGTGCCAAACTCTAAACCTTCAAATAATAATCTGTTTTGTATGCCCGAATCGCTCATGTAGCGACTACGGGTTAGCAGTATCTTCCATGCTAGGTGGGTTATTCTCACGATGAGTGGACTCCGCTCATCATTCACGAGAAAATGGCTGGTAACTGGGATGCCCAATCCCATGATCAAAAGATCGAAATCAAATAAAAAATAATTGCAAACAAAAGTCCCCCAGGATTGATGTTAGTTGGAGGCACCCGTTGTTTCGGGCAAGCCCTGGATTGATGATTGTTGGTGGAGGGGAGTAAAAATCTTTACCTTTCTGTTTGGGAACCGCCTAAAATGTATGTAGTATGGAAGATATTGGGAACTCTTGGTCGTTATGTTAACAATGAAAGCATACCTCTCAAAATTATTTTCATCTCTGTTTTTGCTTCGAGCTCTGGCACCTCTGCAAATCCGTGCTTCCCTCTGCGAAGGGCCTATCTTTTACTTTTATGCAAGAGTCAGTAGTATTCCTTCTCATTCCAACCTACTCTTTAGTTGGCAAGCATCATATGATGGAAAGATCGAAGCATATATGGCCAATCAAATATATTTGATCATGAATTATTATTGTTGACAATTATCTATATGATAAATAAGTTGGGACGCGAAACATTAAGCCCCTATCTTTCTCTGTGTTCGATGGATGCTATTTGTTCTAAAAATATGCTTTGAGTGGTAGCAATCATGGAAGACTAAATGATAGTTGAGTATGTGAAGTTTGCTGAATCAAAGCTCTGACATAGACTCTTCCTGAAAATAAGATGAATTGTCATTGTTTGCTGACTAATAACACGGTTTGTTAGTTTTCAAGAAGGTTTATGATCTATACTTTAACATGTGAATAGCTTGTTACTTATTCATGAAAATTTTTATGAGGTGAGCTACTGTTATGACATATAATGATGCTAGAAAAGGTGATTGAAATTATCATTGATCAAACTTATGCACCTGCTAGCATTCACACTTCATAAATTATTTCTTTTATCATTTACCTACTCGAGGATGAGCAGGAATTAAGCTTGGGGATGCTGATACGTCTCCAACGTATCTATAATTTATGAAGTATTCATGCTATAATATTATCCATCTTGGATGTTTTATGGGCTTTACTATGCACTTTTATATGATTTTTGGGACTAACCTATTGGCCCAGAGCCCAGTGCTAGTTCCTGTTTTTTCCCTTGTTTCAGTGTTTCGAAGAAAAGGAATATCAAACGGAGTCGAAACGGAATGAAACCTTCTGGAGAAGTTATTTTTGGAAGGAAAGCAACCCGGGAGACATCGAGTCCACGTCAAGAAAGCAACAAGGGAGGCACGAGGCAGGGGGGCGCGCCCACCCCCCTGGGCGCGCCCTCCACCCTCGTGGGCCCCTCGTGGCTCCCCTAACGTACTTCTTCCGCCTATATATATATCCATATACCCTAAAACCTTTGGGGAACAGAATAGATCGGGAGTTCCGCCGCCGCAAGCCTCTGTAGCCACCAAAACCCAATCGGGGCCCTGTTCCGGCACCCTGCCGAAGGGGGGAACCCTCAACGGTGGCCATCTTCATCATCCCGGCACTCTCCATGACGAGGAGGGAGTAGTTCACCCTCGGGGCTGAGGGTATGTACAAGTAGCTATGTGTTTGATCTCTCTCTCTCTCGTGTTCTTGATTTGGCACGATCTTGATGTATCGTGAGCTTTGCTATTATAGTTGGATCTTATGTTTCTTCTCCCCCTCTACTCTCTTCTAATGGATTGAGTTTTCCCTTTGAAGTTATCTTATCGGATTGAGTCTTTAATGATTTGAGAACACTTGATGTATGTCTTGCCATGCATATCTGTGTTGACAATGGGATATCACATGACTCGATGTATGTTTTGGTGATCAACTTGCGGGTTCCGCCCATGAAATATGCATAGGGGTTGGCACACGTTTTCGTCTTGACTCTCCTGTATAAACTTTGGGGCACTCTTTGAAGTACTTTGTGTTGGTTGAATAGATGAATCTGGGATTGTGCGATGCATATAATATAATCATACCCACAGATACTTGAGGTGACATTGGAGTATCTAGGTGACATTAGGGTTTTGGTTGATTTGTGTCTTAAGGTGTTGTTCTAGTACGAACTCTAGGGCTGTTTGTGACACTTATAGGAATAGCCCAACGGATTGATTGGAAAGAATAACTTTGAGGTGGTTTCGTACCCTACCATAATCTCTTCGTTTGTTCTCCGCTATTAGTGACTTTGGAGTGACTCTTTGTTGCATGTTGAGGGATAGTTATATGATCCAATTATGTTACTATTGTTGAGAGAACTTGCACTAGTGAAAGTATGAACCCTAGGCCTTGCTTCCTAGCATTGCAATACCGTTTACGCTCACTTTTATCATTAGTTACCTTGCTGTTTTTATATTTTTAGATTACAAAACCTATATCTACCTTCCATATTGCACTTGTATCACCATCTCTTCGCCGAACTAGTGCACCTATACAATTTACCATTGTATTGGGTGTGTTGGGGACACAAGAGACTCTTTGTTATTTGGTTGCAGGGTTGTTTGAGAGAGACCATCTTCATCCTACGCCTCCCACAGATTGATAAACCTTAGGTCATCCACTTGAGGGAAACTTGCTACTGTCCTACAAACCTCTGCACTTGGAGGCCCAACAACGTCTACAAGAAGAAGGTTGTGTAGTAGACATCAGCAATGCCTTTTCTCCTAATCTGGAGATGAAGCGGCTTAAAGCTGCCACGCATCCGGCTAGTTTTTGGACCTGTTTAAGGTCTGTTGGTGTAGCCAATTGTGACAAAGCTCGGATTTTGGCTGGGTTTGCCTCAATTCCTCTATTGCAATGATGAAGCCCAGCAGTTTTCCGGCGGGAACGTCGAAGACACACTTTTCCGGATTAACGTTGGTGTCATATGTACGGAGGTTGTCAAATGTGAGACACAAGTCATCTACTAGCGACTCGACGTGCTTAGTTTTAATGACGATGTCATCCACATATGCTTCGACCGTCTTGCCGATTTGTTTCTCCACGCATGTTTGAATCATGCGGTTGTAGGTGGTGCCGGTGTTTTTCAGCCCGAAGGGCATAGTGTTGAAGCAGAAAGGCCCGTACGGGGTAATGAATGCCGTTGCGGCTTGATCAGACTCCTTCATTTTGATTTGATGGTATCCGGAGTAGGCATCGAGGAAACACAGTGAGTCGTGTCCTGCAGTAGCATCAATGATCTGATCAATGCGGGGGAGGGGGAAGGGATCCTTAGGGCAGGCCTTGTTGAGGTCTTTGAAATCGACACACAGGCGCCAGGATTTATCCTTCTTTGGTACCATCACCAGGTTTGCTAGCCAGTACAGATGTTTTATTTCTCTGATGAACCCGGCGTCAATTAACTTGGCTAGCTCCTCCCCCATAGCTTGTCATTTGGTTTCGAAAAAGTGCTGCAGTGTTTGCTTGACCGGCTTGTATTCCTTCATTATATTGAGGCTGTGTTCGGCCAACCTGTGTGGGATTCCTGGCATATCAAAAGGGCGGCAGGCGAATATGTCCCAGTTCTCGCGCAGGAACGCGCATAGTGCAGCGCCGACCGTCGGATCCAGCTATGCCCCGATGGAAGCTGTCTTCTTGGGGTCCGTCGGGTGAACTTGAAATTTGTCTATTTCATCTGCTGGTTTGAAGGAGGTGGACTTGGGGCGCTTATCGAGGATCACATCGTCCCTATCCACCGTGGAGCGTAGTGCGGTTAGTTCTTCGGCCGCCAGGGCCTCGGATAGCGCCTCGAGGGCCAGGGATGCGGTTTTGTTTTCATTGGAGAGTGCTATGTCCGGATCACTGGCGAGAGTGATAATACCGTTAGGCCCGCGCATCTTGAGCTTCATATACCCGTAATGAGGTATGGCTTGAAACCGGTGAATGCGTCTCGCCCCAACAGGGCGTGGTATCCAGTGTTGAAAGAGGCCACTTGGAAGGTTTTCTCTTCGGACCGATAGATCTCCAGCGTGCCGAATACCACATCGAGCTTAATTTTTCCGGCGCATCTTGCTTCCCGACTGGGAATGGTTCCTTGAAAGGTCGTATTACTTTGCTCGATGCGGCTTCTATCTATTTGCATTTTATTGAGCGTGTCCTCGTATATGAGGTTCAGTCCGCTACCGCCGTCCATGAGCACTTTAGTGAACCGAAAGCCATCCACAATTGGGTTGAGGACCAAGGCGGCTGGTGCTCGGACTGAACGAAATTTTGGTTCGTCATTGGCATTAAAAGTTATGGCCGTGTCATTCCAGGGATTTATTGCGGCGACTTGGCAGACTTCGGTGAGGTCACGGAGTGCTCTCTTGCGGCGATTGTTTGCAGCGAAAGTCTCGAGGACCGTCAGTACTCTGAGGTCGTCGTCTTCCGGGGAGTGCTGCACGGAGGTATTTTTGGTGAGATGTCCTATGCGCTCTTGGCCACTTGCCGGAGTATCCAACATGCCCTGAGGCTGTGGGTTGGTTTGGTATCCGGTGTCGTGTGTATTTTGGATGGCTTATCAAGCCATCCCTCAAGAACGGTTCCACGTCCCGTAAAGGGTTTGATTTTGTTTCCTATGGGGTCAGGTGCCCCACGAGGGTGCATCCTTTTCGCCCGCCAGGGAGGTGGCGTGAAGGCCAGTGGTTCCCAGCATGCAGTCTGAGTTTTCCAGGCGCTTTCCATTGCGTAGTACTTCTGTACTATGGTTGCCAAGTCAGCGAAGTGTAGTACGTGATGGCGGTTGAGGGCGTTGAGGATTCCTTCGTCCATGCAATTACTGCAGAATACTGAATTCGCATCCTCGTGGCGGAAATCTTTAATCTTGTCCTTGACAAGGAGGAATCTAGCCCAACAGTGATGGATTGTTTCTGAGACTGCTGTCGTATGTACATGAGGTCGCGTATATCCGGGGGACCGGAATTGTTTGGCGAATATTTCTTGTGGTGGGTGGGTGGCGTTAAATCCGAACCCTGACCCAATGTGGAGTTCGGAGTTTGAAAAACTTCCGAGTTTAATAGTTCAGGCTCTGGGGCGTCCAATGATTCTTCAGGCTCAACGCACGATTCAAAGTTCGGAGGACTGGGAGTGTCCCCCCGCAGGCGGGTATCCGGCTCTCCGAGCTCGGAAATCCGAACACAACTTGTTTTCAACATAGGGGGAGAGCCGTTGTTGTTTTGCTCCTATACGACCACTATCTGATGGGTGATCGGCGGAGATTTGATTTCTCTCTGATCGGGTTTAAGCCCAATCCGACCATAGTCTAAAGCAACCCCCAGGGCGGCGATGCGATCCAGGAGATCGTTTAAAGATGACAAGTCCACCGGATCCATCTGTTTGGAGTACTCGGGGCCAACACGGAGACGATTTTTCATGAGTTGGGAAGTCATCATCGGCTTAATGGCCGAACGGGCGGCCATGGTAAAGCTGCCCAGCCGGAGGGTTTGGCCTGTAGCGAGGGCTCCTCCGGAAGTGATATTGTCCTTGATAGCAAGGTGAGCCATCAATCCTGTCGCCGACGCCACAGAGGAACTCTTAATGAAAGCACCAATGTCGGTGTCAAAACCGGCAGATCTCGGGTAGGGGGTCCCAAACTGTGCCTCTGATGATCGAAGGTAACAGGAGACAGGGACATGATGTTTACCCAGGTTTGGGCCCTCTTGATGGAGGTAATACCCTACTTCCTGCTTGATTATCTTGGATGAATATGGGGTTTACAAGAGTTGATCTACCTCGAGATCGTAATGGCTAAACCCTAGATGTCTAGCCTGTATGATTATGATTACCTCTACGGACTAAACCCTCCAGTTTATATAGACACCGGAGGGGCCTACGATTGTACAGAGTCGGTTTACAGAGAAAGGAATCTTCACATCCGAACACCAAGCTTGCCTTCCACGCAAAGGGGAGTCCCATCCGGACACGGGAAGAAGTCTTCTGTCTTGTATCTTCACGGCCCATGTTACATAGGCCGGACGCCCGAGGACCCCTTAATCCAGGACTCCCTCAGTAACAACCAGTGGATAGATCCAAATATAATTATAACAGGCTGATGATAGCTTTACTTTAATAAAAAGACAAATGATGATTGCTTTACTGTTCGTTTCCCACCCAGGATGAACAACATAGACATACCCTAGGTTAACCAGATAATAGACAAAGATACTATTCATTGTTGCCTTGATATGTGCCCCACAAGCATTTTAAAACTCAAGTTTGAACATTAATTCGGACCTGACTTGGAGTCTAAGAGTTGAAAAGGACGATAAAGTAGCAGGTAATATTAAGCAATGCATAACGTAAGCAAAAAACAAAAGAGTACGACCTCTCTTGTGGACCCGTGTACTCCTCGGGTTCATCTTCTGAGTCGATGATGGTGATGCAGTTGCGGTGGGTGCCGGCGACAGGGAAGGAGATCCGAGGTGGCGAAGGACGGTCGGGAGTCGTGATGTCTGGTATGGTGGATGTTTCTATCGATGGAGCAGCTTAGGTGAGGTGGACGACATTGCGGAAGGAGCAGGACAAACCACACAAAGTTTTCTTCGACACCTATTTGTAGCTGAAGTAATTCTATAAGGGCTCCTTTGGCTTGCAGGATTCTAAAATCGCAGGGTTAGGAAAAACACCGGAATAGGATAGGAATGCATGTGGGAAACAAAGCATTTGTAAACATAGGATTTCTGTCAACTTGGGTGTTTGGTTCACAGGAATTGTAAGAGCACATGAATGCAAAGAAACATGGCCACATTAAAGTGAAACCATATGAAAGTGTGTACTGTTAGAAAGTTATTCTGCCACTAATGACTTACTCTTGTTTCCATGCATAGGAAAACTAGGTCCAGGTGGATCTTTTGCTCCATTCCTTTCAACCAAATGCATGAATACTTGAATAGTAGAGTACCATAGGAAACTTTCCTATTGCTATATTTTTCCTTGACTTTTTCCTTTGAACCAAAATAACGCTAATAGATCGACATGAATGTAGAGTAATAACTGATGCGACAAGTGTACAACCTCTTTGGCGTAGCCGTGTCAACCTCAGCATCATTTGGTTATTCACTTAAGTAGTTGCGGTAGAGGTGGCTGTCGGAGGTGTGGTGGAAGATCTGAGGCATGTGTAGATGGCGTCTAGGGTACTGCTCTATTGTGATGGATGGTTCCATCGTTGGAGCAGCTCCGGCGAGCCGTAAGACGTCGAGGCTGAAGCAGCACAAGACATATATCATTAATATCAAGTGGGATTCTAATAGCATCTCCAATAGATGATGTAAAATACATTACCAAAAAGTGCTAGATGTAAAATGTAGATCACCAAAAACACGTGCCTACAAAAGATGAGGTAAAAACTGTTGACTCTAAACTTAACTGTTGAAACTGAAATTTACTGTGCAATCTGAATGTTACTGTCGAAACTGAATGCACTAGTAGTAGAGATGCACTTCACATGTATAGTTTAGGCCACTCGAGCACTAGTAGTACAGAAATAGTGATCTATGTCAGCAGGCGCTCGACAAGGAAGACAGTAGCAGATAGCACCCGAAGCAGCAGCGACTGGAGCAGCAACACGAACTAGAGCGTGAGCAGCAACTCGTGTAGCTGTAGCAGCCCATGCAGTAGCATCAGCAGTGCGAGCGATAGCAAGAGCAGAGTAGCAGGACGAGCAAGGGGCAGAGCAGAGCAGCAGCGCGAGCGAGCGAGAGCCGGGCAGCAGTGAAAGCGAGCGAGAGCCAGAGCAGCATTAGCAGGTCGGGCTGGAATGGATGCCAGCACCGAGGAAGCCTTGCACTGGGGGAGAGCCGACGTGGAGATTTCCTCGGCGGTGCCGACTACGACGTAGCCACGCCATGGGGGAGCGGGATCAAGCACCGGCGGCGCCGGCAGGTCAAGTTAAGGAGAAGGTGCGATGTGATGAGTGTACAACCTCTTTGGTGGCACCGGGTAGGCCTCGGCTTCGTCCGAGGAGTCGGTGAGGATGCTGCCATTCTGGTGGAGCAGGTTAAGGTGGCGCTGTGGGGATGGAGCAACCGTGATAGACGAGGCGGCCGTCGGAGCAGCTTCTAGGAGGTGGAGGACCGGGCGGCTGAGCCGGCGGACGACGAGATCAACGATGGATCTTCCTCCGGGGCGGTGGATGAGGGACGTGGCTGTTGCGGTGGACGACGTCGTCAGGGAAGAGGTTCCGGCTGGGCAGCAGTGGGGTGGCGGACGACAGAGGGTGGGGTTTCGCGGCTGGAGCAGAGAGGTTATGGCGGCTTGGGTTTTCGAATGGCAAAAAGGAGTTGATGGGAGGGGGAACCATGACTTAGGGACGCGCTTGTCCAAAATGTAGGGTGTGTTACGAAAGTACCCCCACCGATTTGAACAAGCGGCCCTTTTGTCTCAGGGTTAGAAGGGCATTTCGAGTGTCGGGATTTGGCAGTTGAAGGGATTTTTCGCGCGCGTTGTAATTTTGGTATAGCAAGGCGCGAGTTTTGGGGGCACGATATCTGAATTTTCGGGATAACAAGGCGTGGGTTGAATTTTAGGGACAAGCCTAACACGTAATAATGTATGTACCAAATCAATTCGCACTTCCCTCAATGAGAAAAACAAAAAAATTAAACTATTCACATCACACAAAGAGGAGTCTTGTCTAGTTTTACTGTACAAATGCTATTCAAAGCTATGAATCCATGTTATGTCCAATTAAATTTTTTCGCTGGCTGTATAATGCATGTAACCTACTCATATGAAAATTTTAGAGCATTCCAAATGTCTATACTACTACCGCAATTCGAACTAAATTTGAATTTGTTTCTCTATAAGAATAAGAATCTACAATCATGATTGTTTCCAAGTTAAACATCATTCATACATTATCTTAACAACACACCACATGATTACTACAGAGATAGATATGAACTATGTGTACTATATGAACTCGAATTCAAAATTTTGAATACACTTGATGTTGATTCCAAATAATAGTACATTTGAAGTACTAGCTCGATCTTCATAATCTAAACCATGTTTCATATGTACAGTGTATTTATCACCCAGAGTATAGTGCCATGTCCCCTACATTATGAAAAGTATTTTAGCCCTGAGCTGCAAAAGCCACACATTATCACAAATTAAAAAAATTATATATATTATATGTAATATAACATGTTCATGACCACACCATGCATATCACCATTATATTCATGCATATGCAACGGTTTAGAACATTATGATCTCTTGTTCAAATATCTAAATCCACTTTTATAATGAATTATGATATATGTTCATCTTTTATACCCACACAATCCTCTTCTCTTTGTAGCTAGTGCTAACTTTCGCTCGTCCATGCACACGCCCACCTCCCTCTGACCCTCCCTCGGCATTATCTCCATCACGCACATTCGTTATTTCTTTTTAGGTCGTTCACCCATGGTGTGTGTAGGCCTTCCAGCTACTTTCCGGCACACACTGATCGATATACCTCTCTAGCCAAGCGAACCTACCACAAAAACACACTTTCCCTATTCTCTTCTCACCAACCATGCCCTCCTCTGTCTAATACAGTTCCACAAATGTGCACACTCCCACCCCTCTTTTCATCAATGTCATACTCGCACACTCCTCCCCCTCGATACAGTCAGCCTCTCGCACCACCACCTAGCCGCACCCCTCTCACTATATCCGTCTTTTGGGCCTTATTTGCTTCTAACACATGCACGCATGTATACCTACTGATCTCCCTACATATAGCTAGGTCGACTATAACTCTTTTTCCCCATGCACAAGTTGATGTACCTCACTAGTTATGTCCCTCCCTTTCTCCGACACATGACGATTGATCTTCCTATATAGTTACATCTGTTTACCACAGACATATCGCCCCCTAGCCATATCGTCCCCCCTCATCATCCTTGCATGCCTCTCGACCCGGCTCTCACACACACATGCACAGACAGGCATGCATTCCCTCTCTTATTTATATTGCAGTCGCACCCTCTATTTGTCTAGCAGGCAACTCCACTTCCAAACCTCCGACACTCTAGCTTTGCCTCTCTTCGAACCTTATTCCTCTGCTACACATATGTACATGGCTAGGTCTCTCTCCTTCTCCACACATATACCTGTAGATCTACCTCTCTATATAATTAGGTCTCTGCCCCCCACATACACACCTATTGTCGAATGATGTAGGTAGGTATCCATGGCATAGAGACAAACTGCACCTCTCCCCTCTCACGTTCCAGTACAACAGCCACCCTATACCTTTGATGTGGGCACACCCAAATTTGATGGCACTCTGTATCGGTCGCGCACCCACACACTTCATCCCTCTCTTCGATTATATCGATATCTCACGCTGAAGATCCCTCCACTCTCTTCTCGTTGATTGCCCCCTCAATATATGATATATCGAGGCCTCTGTTTTACACACATTGCATATCTTACATTTTTTGTTTGAGATATCATCGACACATTACCTCTGCTTCGCACAAACCATCTTTCTCAAACATACCCACGTAGTACGTACCTGCATGTAGAGAATAGGTGCACGCACGACGAACATACTCACGTCTCGTTCCCAGCCACACCAGCGCGGGGACATGGTGGAGCTCATTTCTGTACAAAAAGGCAGCTCACGTGATAATTTCACGTGTGTTGCAGTTGTTTACTTGAAGGAGGGTCGTGTACACGGAACAAAGTTCGACTTGACGCGTTAGTTTTAAATAAAGTTATATCCCTCAATGGCACGTATAGAATATAAAATGATAGTTATCGAGAAAAAAGAAATCTGCTCCACTATATACAATGGAGCCTGCATGCCGGGGTTTGTCTCTCGTCACACACTATCTCTCACAAGGCGGCGGTGGCTTCTCTCTCTCACCGTTGGTCACTGATTAGGCCACATCCCGTCCGCCAGCGGAAAGGGAGGACTGCATCGTTTCTCCGTTCGATGCCGTCGAGGTAGAACGTCCCGATCTATGGTACCCGCCGTTTTCTCTGGCCAAGCTCCGGCGTGGTAGGGCCTTTTCTACTTGCTCGCCGCCGCAGTATGGGCAGATCCCGCCCGCCGCTGCCCTCCCGCTCTGATCTACTAATCATTGAGATGCATTAGCAAGGAAGTTAGTTTTTTATTTTTTCTGAAAGAGCATGGATATTAGTTTCCTTTCTAGTATTTGATTGATGTTGTAACAAGACAACCTTCCAGCTGGCAAGACACACGAAACAAAAGCTGAAAGCTTTAGAGCATTGTACAATTTCATGTGGCTGGAAAATTATTTATATACGTCAATTATGTAAACAAATACCGAAACCTTGATAGCATTGCCAGAAGCCATTCAGCATCCGGGTCCATGTGCCATGCACCAAACACAAACCGCCTGGGAGACTCAGCCCGGTCGTTCCGCCGCACTAATAGCGAGTAGTGAGTAGTCAAATCATAATCCCCACCTTTTCCACTGTAAGTTTCTTGGAAGAAGAAACCATCAATACGCTCTTCTTTGAATCCGCTCATACTAGTATGAAGGTGCAAAACCAAGTCTGCGTATGGCATGTCGGTCAACACGCTTCCTCTTGGCATATCACTGACATGTGGGACCGGAGTGTGAGCAAAACGATCTCAATTGACGGCAAAGTGGCCAACCTGCCGCTAGGTGTCGCACGGAGGCCAAGATATATTAGAGCATGGCTGATCGATGTCATCATTACATGTTCGGTGTTTTTTAATAGTACAATTGGGCTGCCATTTTCGGCACTTCTCCCAAATAAATGTGTACTTTATCAGAGATTAAAATAAAATAAGAGTGCTGACGCTCCACCATGCGGTTCCTAGTACCTGTATACTAGTAGTAATGTACTACTCGTACTACTAAACCTTGCGCTTGGCTCTTCGCCTCTTCGGGAATTCGAACAATGATGGTACTATGGTGTATGCCTCTCGAAATCTGACACCGAATGAACTGCTCCACCACCTGGGCGAGGGTAGGTTGCATTAGTCAAAAGCTTCTCCTTGTCCTACGAGCCACCACGCTTGAGGTAGGAGTACTAGACGGAGAGTGTGTAAGCAAGCTTCACCTTGTCCTGCAAGCTTCTCCTTCTTCTACGATTTCACGGGACACACCAAAGTAGTGCTAGTCCATACCGCCTCCTTTCCGGTTAATATGGCTTAATGTTTTTACGGGTAAATGAGAGAGCTTTATTCATATATAAGCATTCTTAGGACAATCAGCCAAGAGACTGGTCACTAGGAAGTGAGGTACCCCACAAAAAAGGAAGCGTGGTGTTTCATTAAGGCAACTTTCGGTCACATCCAAAGCGCAGCAAACACGGTTCGCACAAAGATGCGTCGCAAGGCTTGTTGACCTGTTTACATGCAGAATAACAAAAAAAGAGAAAATATTACTGAGCGCTCCTATTTCTAACAGGATAGGAGCCAGAAATAAGCGAGAATTGTTGCGAGTGTTCCATGCAATCAACTTCCATTATCACATGCGAGAAGCCTCGAAGAGAAGCAAATGTGTTGAAGATTGCTTTATCACAGATTAAAATAAAATAAGGCCTCCTTTGGTTCATAGGGTAGGAATGTTATAGGAATATGAAAATCATAGGAAGTGAGATGACATGCATCTCAATTCTTATAGAGAAAGAGATGTCATTTGATGCATAGGATAGGAATTTTCCATTGATTCTTAGGTAATTTTTTTCCTCCAAAATGTGAAGGATTGATTCCTTTAATACATAGGAATAGGAATCCATTCCTACAAACCAAAGGGCTTGAAAGGAAATTTTCCTTTGCAAATCCTATCCTATAGAAATCCTAATTCCTACAAACCAAACAGGCATAACAGGGCAGACGCTCCACCATGCGGTTCCTAGTAGTAGTTGTATACATAATAAGTACTATTGTAGTAAACTTTGTGCATGGCTCTTCGCCTCTTCGGGAAGTCGAACAATGAGGTACTAGTGCAATGTATGCTTCTAGCAATCTGACACCGAATTAACTGTTGCACGTCCACCGCCTGAGCGAGGGAGAGCTTGCATTAGTCAAAAGTTTTTCATTGTCTTGCGAGCCACCGCGCGCAAGCTTCTCCTCATTCTGCAAGTTCACGGGACACAACAAAGTAATGCTAGTCCAAACTGCCTCCTTTCCGGTTAATATGGGTTAATTTGAAATGAGATAAATACACTGGTTGTCACTGTATATTTGTAAAAATACTGCTAGTGGACTTCATAATACGCTCATTGCAGGCAATATATACATTTTCTGGTGTTTATACGGTCACTAGCTCACCCTGGCTGAGTATGTGTGTGCATGCAAGTGTAGGTTGAGCACTTGAGCGTAACCTTGTGTGTTCCGCCGTATGCTCAGACATGCATGCATTAGGGCGTCGCGCGCGTTTTTGCGTGCATGTGTACGTGTGACTGTTGCATGCATGCACGAGGTTGTAGTCCATTGCATTCACATGTTCATATGTCAATGCTTTGTCAAAACGTTGCATGCAAGGTTTAATCATTCATTGTTTACGCATGCATTCTCGATATTAATACATTGGTAAAGAAAATTTCTTGAGGAAAACAAGCCCATGAATTGAGTACAAAGGGGACCAATAAACCAGGACGGAGGGAGTACTAGTAGTGAACCGGAATGAGGGAGTAGGTACGTAAGAACGTGCAGTAACAAAATTCCTCTATGCGCATCGTGTCTACATGTCATACAAGAAAATAGAGATAGATACATGTGAGACTCAAGAACGGTCATACACGTAGGGGAGTACGTGCAGGGGCCACTCAGGAGTAGTCAAATCACACAGTAAGTTAGTTGGACGAAACAATCATCATTTCACTCTGCAATGACACGTATGCAATATAAAAAGGTTGATATAGAGAGAAAAAGAAAACTGCTCCACTATATATACACTAGCAGGAGCCTAAGCTACAAGCCTGCTTGCTTGGGTTGCTTTCTTCACAAGCATAAAACGATGGTGGCCACACCGCTGGTCACAGATCCGGCCTGATCCCGCCACCGGGGGAAGCGGGCGATGTTCTGCATAGACGCGGTCGAGAGTGGCGAGAAAGAAAACCAACTGTCGGTGCGTGCCGATCGGGGGTCCCCGTGGTATGGGTTGATGCCGCCTCACACCGGCCTTCTAGCTACACCCCGACGTCCCAGGTACAACTTCCTTTTGCAGCCGGCTTGCTCCACTGCCACAGCTCCCCACGTAGCTCCATATCCATGTGGATCTTTCTATACTTCTACCGGCTTCGATTTTTGATGAGTTTATGTCTCATGAACTAGTGCCACTACTATTATTCGATCAAACTTCTTTAATATCTTTTCCAACAGGGATGCTCAGCTCGATTTTAGTGGAACTGCACAAAAGCATCGTATGATCCGAGGGTGCCAGGCTTCTTACCTTCGACAGGTTCTTCCTAGCCAGGAAATTAAATCCTGATTAGGGTTTAGGGTTTAAGTCGTAGAGACCCCATCAATAGTTTTTTGTACACACTCTCACAACTTTTCTCTTTAGTTGTGAAGTAAATATTGGCTATGATCTGGGAATCATTGAGATGCATCAGCATGCGTGTTAGTTTTCCTTTGTATTTAATGGAATTTTGTAACCGGGCAACCTTGGAGTCAGGATACATACATGAAACAAAAACTAAGAAAGCTTCGTACTCCCTCCGGTCCTTTTTTGTATGCGTATAAGGCTACTCATAGTGGGGAGTATCATATACTAGTATCATGCATAAATTACATAGGGGACTATTAAACCAGGATGGAGGTAGTATGTGGGAGTGTATGGTGGGTCACGTAGTAAAATGTAGTAGTACTTTCTTGTTGACTATTACATTGGCTATAGATGACATGGCAACATGTTAGCCATCAACCAGCTATGTTACTACAATGCTTAAGGCATGGTTGTAGAGAGAGAGAGAGAGAGTCGCATCTCATGCATGCAAAACCGGAGAGAGAGAGAGAGAGAGAGAGAGAGAGAGAGAGTGCTGCATGGAGATATATCTAGTGAGCCTGCATCCAAAGAGATGGATACAGGAGTACTTTGCATGTGCGTAACTACCCAACATTTCCTCAAAAGAAAATCGGGGCAAAATAGTCTATACACTCCGGTGTATAGTAATTGTTTCTTGGCATGTAGGCTGTCCAAGGAATATGGTGATAGTGGGAGGTGGGCCATGTAGTCACTGGGCTACCGTGCTTCGTACTCCTCCAATATAAGAGTGGAGAAAGTTAGTTTTATCACCACATAAATGAATAAAAGTGCAGACACTCTACGACGCTCTACCACCACAGTAATAGTGACCAATGAGCAGTCAAATCACATAGACTCGGTAGTTAGTTGGACAGAAGAAGCAAACCATCACTCTTCATTGAATCCGCTTCTCCCTCATGCAGTATTGTATTCTTTTGGAAACCAACGTTTCGCTTCGTTGGATCGCGCCATTGAGCAAAACCAACGTTTAAATCACGTCTGTCGCGTTCGTGTCTCACCCTCCTCCACCGCACATGGTCGCTCGGCATGCCACTCACCACAAACCGAGTATGCGCAAACTTACTCGCCTGCTTGTCGATGGATCGCGCCATGGAGTACTAGCACTACTGCAGGAGGGAGGGGGAGGACAGCTAGCTGTAGCACGGACTCCCAAGAATTTTTTTACATGCATGTCACGGGTGGTCGTCACTAGCACAATGAGGTGCTATACAAACAGTTTTCAACCCCTTTCCGCGACGGCCTTCTGAACCGTCGCCTAGTGAGTGACTACGATAGGGGGGTCCTTCCGACATGACCCATAAACCGTCGGGGATAGGCTCTCCTGGCACACACGCTCAGCAAAATGAGGTTGTGTGTGACGGGCGAGCGATCAGATACAATTATACAGGCCCAATCGGTTCCGGTCGTAAGTGCATCCTACACAGTAAGTCCCGAACAAACGTTGCCATTTGTTATGTACATTCCACACAGTCGAACCAAGGAATAAATGTCCGTTCTTATGTACATCACACACATTCAATCCAGGGAAAATGTTTCCGTTCGTATGTACATCCCACACAGTCGATCCTGGGAAAATGTTCCCGTTTGTATGTACATCCCACACAGTTTTATGTATAGGCTCATGTGAGATAGGTGTAAATATCACACATGCTCTACCTCGGTTAACCGTTTGCTTTTATTCAACTACATCACACACGATTTGATGAAGAAAACTATGTGGCATTGGGCTATCTATCACAGGCGCTTTTACTGCTAGAACCGTTTGCAAAGTTCCATGACCCATTTAGCAGGTTTATTAGCTTACAATTAATAATTCCAGTATTACGCCAATTCACCTTTTATATCAAATAGTTGTTTGCCAATTTCATATTAGGTGCATAAATATATTTTAACATCACCAGTACGTTAGCTACCTGAAAATAGCACAGTACAACATATAGCTAGTTCAGCTTCATAAGAACAACATTAGAACAATATTAGAACAATATATTCATTTCCCTAATCAAGATCATCCAGGCTCGTCTTATCCACCTCTGCTTTCAGTTCAGCAAGAACATGTTTTGCATTGGCCAACTGGAAAAGTGCCTCCTCCTTCGCCACCACCATCTTAGCAAAGTCTAATTTAAAAAATCTGAGCTCATTCTCCACCTTCCTCTTTTTATCCCTCATCTTGAAGTATTCTTCAGTGTTGACAACACTTTCTCTAAGCCTACCTCTGTTCTCTTCCTCATACATGCTCCAGAGCTTTGCTAGGCACATCTTCAAAGATTGTGGCCACTCTTGATCAAGCCACTCCGGGTAAGAACACTTCTGTTCATCCTATAATATTTAGAACTAGATCAGTAACAATTGAAGGGGAAATGGGTTTACAGGAACATAGAAAATCACCAATACTTATTTTGAAAAACTGAAGAAACAGTTAATTATGATATATCTTCTCAAAAAGATCAATGTGCAAATGAATTAATTGCTACTAAGACAACTACCAAATTCTGATACATCAGAAGCTATAATTAACTACAACAACGCTACAAGTTCTTACTCATGTACTATAAATAACAAATTGAACATTTTATGAGGAAGCTAAATATAACTGCAACAGCATAGCGACATTGTTTGGATGACAACAAATTGACTCTAAAGGTGTGTACATGCACAAATTTAGTAACATAGAACTAATAGCACCAAGGCCGTCCACTATGTATGACAAAACCGGTGTAAAGACAACTGTTGCTACATTTCGCACCGGTGCCCTGCACTGGCGAGCTGATGCAGTGGAAAAAATCAGGGACCCGGACTCTGGAGCACATAGTTGCTCTGATGCCCAGTTCCTTCATGCCATAAAGATTAAGTATTTTACTGCTTGGCTGCTCGGATGTGTGGACCAAAGGTGGCTGCACAAAGTGCTAAAGCGGTGCCAAATAATTTTCTAATGGTACCTCTGATGAACTGTCAACATTTGTAGATAATAGGTACAAACTGTGACACTGTCTTAGGATGCGTTTGGTTGAAGGTGTGGTATGAATGGGTTGGGACCGTGACAGTGTCTGAATCACATCTAACAAATGATTTGTAACAAAGAAAGTGGGGCTAACCTTCTCTGCACATGCCAGAAACTTCCTCCCACTGTCCACAGATTCAAACGCAAGTAGTTTCATGGATGGAGATTGATGGTGACAACGAGCAGACAGATCTTCAGCCACCCCGCTCCATTCATTGCAACTGATGGTCCTAGGGAGCTACAAGAGGAAGAAATGACTCAAATCGACCGCCGGGATAAAAATCCCTCATTCCAAGTCGTAGCTCGAGAGAGAGAAGAGAGGCATACCCGTGTGGTGAAGCAGTCGGAGGAGGAGGAGAAACCGCTGGAGAGGTCATTGAAGAAGACCATGGCGACCCTGGCGGTAGGATGCCAGACGGCGACAGCGAGAAAGCAAGCGGGGAAGCGGCTATAGCTTAGGAAGGAAGCAAGGAAGGAGGAAACAGGGGAAATGTGACTTGTGGCCAGGGGAGTAAATTGCAAGAAACCACTACATTGAGGGCTAGGTTAGCAGAAAACACTACTATACATTTTTTTAGCAGAAAACATCATGTCTAGCATAATCTTTTTGCAAATAACACTGATCAGCGGATTAGGGTCGTTCGAGGGTGTTTATGACAGATGGGGCTCACTCATCAGGAGCTGACTTGGCAAAAAAATGCCACATAGGCGTGTTGACTCTTCCTCCTCTCTCTCCCCTCGTTTTAGCATTACGTCGAACAAGTTGTGTGCACACGCCTCGGTATTCCTCCGATGTACATCGGGGCACCATGGCGTAGCTCAACTAGGTGTGTCCTGTACACGCCATCGCTACAGCTGGAGGGGTGCTAGTGCGCTGTGACAGCACCAACTTCATGGGCCAGCCGCCCAGCCCGACACCGCCATGGTGTACCGCAGGTCCAGCACCAGCACCAGCGGTGACACCAACTTCCTCAGCTGCCGGAACGCCTTGCTGGGCGGCCTGCTGGCAGTATCCAGTGGGTACAAGGTGAGCAGCTCCGGCAGCATGCAGGGGGTCTCAAAGTGCCTGGGTGACCTGGCCGCGGCCGACTGCACAGCGTGCCTGGCGCATGCGGTCGGGCGGCTCAAGGGCACCTGCAGCGCGGCGCTGGCCGCAGACAGGCACCTGGTGTAGTGCTACGTCAGGTACTAGGCCAGCTGTTACCGCCCCAACGACCACAGTGCCTCCAAGCCCCATCGCGACTTTTGCTGGCGATTGCGGCCAGCGGTTAGAGTGCAGTGGATGGGACGATGGAGGCGGCCGACATGGTGCGCTTGGCGAAGTGTCGCATGACCGGGAGGAGGCGCGATGAGAGGGACAATGGCTGGAACGTCGAGACCATGTGATGTGCTGTCACTGGCCGCTGTCCGTGGTAGCTGCAGTAGAGAGGAGGTGGCACCGGAGGAATGCCGAGGCGTGTGCACACAACTTGTTCGACGCAATGCTAAAAAGAGGGGAGAGAGAGGGGTAAGAGTCAACACGCCTATGTGGCATTTTTCGCCAAGTCAGCTCCTGACGAGTGAGCCCCATCTGTCATAAACCCCCTCAGACGACCCTAAACCGCCGATTAGTGTTATTTGCAGAAAGATTATGCTAGACATGTTGTTTTTTGCCAAGAAATGTATAGCGGTGTTTTCTGCTAACCTGGCTTTCAATGTGATGGTTTCTTGCAATTTACTCTGGTCAGGGAGAAAAGGGGGGAAGGGGGGCGGGGTAGATATTTCAGCGGTAGGCCAAAAATTTTGAAATGTGGAGGGAAACTTTGCGGGCGCTGCTACCGGACACCATTCACTTTGAACGATTGTGTGCATGGCAAACAATTCTTCTGCTTTACGCGCATGGGATAAGTTTGATAATTCAAATTTTGGTGGAAATTTCCCTGGGTACTGTCCTCATCCATGTCATTGCATAATTTAGCATTGCTTGCTAATTTGCGCACACAAAAGAGCGTACAGCACACAGACCACACTTACTGAATCGAGCAATTTTAGTAATTAAACAGAGCCAGTTGACCTAAAGATTGCTCTAACAAAAGACCAACATTAAAAACAAAGCCTAAGTATGCATAATTTTAACAAAGCCGCCGCCGCGCCAGCCTATGCATCGCCGGTGTGAGATGAGACATCGATGACTTGTCCTGGCGACATGCCGCCGTTAGTGGACTTCGCATCCCCCAGCTAATGTCGACCGCATCCTCGTCCTCATCATCGGTGCCACCCTCAAGGTTGTAGTACTCGTAGTAGTGGTTCCGCCAAAGCTCGCGTTGGTACTCCACCGTCGATTCCTTGACGGACAGACTCTTCTCTACCTCGACTTTGGCCACGCGCAACTCCTCCTCCCAATGCTCCTCGATCTCCGCAGCCTCCTGCATCTCTAGTTCCTGCTCGGCGATCTCATGAGGAAGCAGGTGCTCCATGGCCACCGCTACCTTTTCGGACGTGGGTTGCATGCTGGATTCCGAGGTGGTCTGGAATATCTTGGCATGTGCGTCCTCGATCTTGGCGTGGATGGCCTCGACCCGGGCCAGGGCGACATCGGCGGCACGGATGGCAGCTCGAGCACTCTCAGCATTTGCAGCCGCCGTCGCAGCAGTGGCGGCAGCCGTGTCGGCTGCTGCAGCTGCCCTATCGGCTATCACAAATGCCCTCTCAGCGGATGCGGCCGCGCTCAATGCGGATGCGGTGGCACTCTCGGCGTAGGCGGTCGCGCTCTTGGCGCAGGCGGCGGCGCTCGGGGAGGACGCGGCCACCGTTCGGGCCTTCACGAAGCGTGTCCACGGGGTCATCTTTGCAAGAAGGACTTCCGGGAATGGGGAGCCGACGAGCCGGCGAGCCGGAGAAGACTTAAATAGACTCACAAATTTTCATCGCAAACTGTTCCTACAAAAAACGGTGTGTGATGTTGTTGATATTTTTTATTAGCGTGAAAGATGAATTTGGAGTAAAGTGGCAACGGATGGTGTTTTAAATGTCCAAGAAAATTTGTAGTACTAATACAACTGTCATGTAAAATTTTGTAAAATTTCAAGGGTCATTTGACCTTTCAAGACATTTAAGTGATTTTCTAGCCATTTAATGATCGTAATTCAAATTTGAACTACATGTACATCCAACAACTAACCATAATGGTTTGAAAAGTCATATTTTGTGTACTTGTGTGCGAGTTAATTCCATGTGCAGTAAATTGGAAGGAATTTTGAAACATATTGGTCTCACGCCCTGGACAAATGCATGAAGTGGCATGGCATTTATATTCCAATTTTTTTTAAAAAGATCAGAAACACATGAAAACTTGCTTTATATAATGTCATGCCACCAAGATGATGTGGTAAAAAAATTGGCATGTTTGATGACGAACGGGAGATAGCTTCCTCTTATGGCCTTCAATTTTTTCTACATTTAACATGCACTAATACAATTGTCATGTGAAAATTTGGAAAATTCTAGGGGTCATTTGACCTTTTAAAGACATTTATGTGATTTTCTAGCCATTTAATGACCGTAATTATAATTTGAACTACTCTACATGCAACAACTAACCATAACGGTTTGAAAAATCATATTTTGTGTACTTGTGTGCGAGTTAATTCCATGTGCAGTAAATTAGAAGGAATTTTCAAACATATTGGTGTTACGGCATGTACACATGCATGGAGTGCCATAGCATTTTAATTCCAAAAAATAAAAAAATGATCAGAAAAACATGAAACCTTGCTTGACGTAATGTCATGCCACCAAGCTGATGTGGTAAAAAATTGGCATGTTTGACGAAACTTTGGACACACACGCCTCACAAACCGGAGCAACTCAGTAGAAGGCTCGTGGTTCCGAGAGGGAACAATGCATGTTTGATGACGAACGGGAGATAGCTTCCTGTTACGGCCTTCAATTTTTTTCTACATTTAACGTGCACTAATACAAATGTCATGTGAACATTTGGAAAATTCTAGGGGTCATTTGACCTTTTAAAGACATTTGAGTGATTGTCTAGCCATTTAATGACCGTAATTCAAATTTGAGTTACATCTACATGCAACAGCTAATCATAACAGTTTGAAAAATAATATTTGTGTACTTGTGTGCGAGTTAATTCCATGTGTAGTAAATTAGAAGGAATTTTCAAACGTATTGGTGTCATGGCACGGACACATGGATGGAGTGCAATTGCATTTTAATTCCAAAAAATTAAAAAATGATAAAAAACATTAAACCTTGCTTGATGTAATGTCATGCCACCAAGATGATCTCGTAAAAAATTGGCCTATTTGACGAAAGTTTGGACACACACCCCTCACAAACCTTAGCAACTTTACAAGGCTCGTGTTTCCGAGAGGGAACAATGTATGTTTGATGACGAACATGAGATAGCTTCCTCTTATGGCCTTCAATTTTTTTCTATGTTTAACATGCACTAATACAACTGTCATGTGAAAATTTGAAAACTTCTAGGGGTCATTTGACCTTTTAAATACATTTAAGTGATTTTCTAGCCATTTAGTGACCGTAATCCAAATTTGAACTATATTTACATGCAACGGCTAACCATAACGGTTTGAAAAACCATATTTTTGTGTACTTGTGTGCGATTTAATTCCATGTGCAGTTGAACCCAGTGAGGAGCAGAAGGAAATGACAAGTGGTTTTTAGCAAGGTAATGTCTGCAAGTGCTGAAATTGTAAGTAGCAGAGTACTTTGATAGCAAGATAATTTGTAACGAGCAAGTAATAATAGTAGTAAAAAAAGTGCAGCAAGGTAGTCCAGTACTTTTGAGGCAAAGGATAGGAAAACGGTCTCTTATGATAAGAAAATCGTTCTTGAGTGTATACGGGAATTTCATCTAGTCACTTTCATCATGTTGGTTTAATTTGTGTTTGCTACTTCGATAATTTTATATGTGGGTGGACCGGTGCTTAGGTGTTGTTCTTACTTGAACAAACTTCCTACTTATGATTAACCCTCCCACAAGCATCCACAACTACGAGAAAAGTATTAAGAATAAATTCTAACCATAGCATTAAACTTTTGGATCCAATCGGTCCCTTACGGAATAGCGCATAAACTGGGGTTTAAGCTTCTATCACTCTCGCAACCCATCGTCTAATTGCTACTCCACAATGCATTCCCTTAGGCCCAAATATGGTGAAGTGTCATGTAGTCGACGTTCACATGACACCACAAAGGGAATCACAACATACATACTATCAAAATATCGAACACATATCAAGTTCACATGATTACTTGCAACCAGATTTCTCCCGTGACCTCAAGAACAAAAGTAACTACTCACAAATGATAAACATGCTCATGATCATAGGAGTATTAAACAGGGTATTGGATCTGAACATATAATCTTCCACCAAATAAACCATATAGTAGTCAACTACAAGATGTAATCAACACTACTAGTCACCCACAAGCACCAATTCCGGTAACAAGATTGAACACAACATATGAACTAGGGTTTGAGATGAGATGGTGTTGTTGAAGATGTTGATGGAGATTGCCCTCCCCAAGATGGGAGAGTTGTTGGTGATGATGAGGACGATGATTTCCCCCTACGGGAGGGAAGTTCCCTCGGTGGAATTGCTCCGCCGAAGGGCAAATGTGCTCCTGCCCAAGTTCCGCCTCGAGGCGGCAGCGCTCCGTCCCGAAAGTCCTCTCCTTAATTTTTCTAGGTCAAAAGGACATATATACCAGAAGAAGGGCATCGAAGGTGGGCCTGGGTGACCACAACCCACCACGGCGCGCCTGGGCTCCCTAGCATGCCTAGGTGGGTTGTGCCCACCTGGTGGGCCCCCTCTGGTAGTTATTTGCTCCAATAATTCTTAAATATTCTATAAAAATATCCGGGAAGTTTTAGCTTGTTTGGAGTTGTGCAGAATAGGTAGCCTGACGTAGCTTTTCCAGGTCCAGGTTTCTAGCTGCCCGGATTCTCCCTCTTGGTGTGTACCTTGCTGATTATGAGAGAAGAGGCATTAGAATTACTCCAAATAGCATTATTATGGATAAAACCATCATAAATAACAGTAAGAAAACATGATGCAAAATGGACGTATCAACTCCCCCAAGCTTAGACCTCGCTTGTCCTCAAGCGAAAACCAAAATTGAAAAACATGTCCACATGCTTTGAGAGAGAGGTGTCGATAAAAACAAAATACAGACATAGAAGCATCTTGTTGATTATTATAACAGCAACAAAATTAAACATAGGACTTTTATCATAGAACTTTTCTCATATACTTCTCATGAATAAGTAATATTTCATCACACAATCGAAGTATAAATAAAAAAACTCTATTAAAAACCAACAAACTATGTTCTCAGTCAACTTTGCAACTACAATTCATCATCTTTTCAGGAAGGGTCACATATCGGAGCCTTTAGGCAAGTCCACATACTCAGCCATCATATAGCCTTCTATGATTGCTAGCACTCACCGCGTACACATCAGCAAAACGTTTCAATCGGACACATAGAAAGATAGGGGCTTAAAGTTTCGCCTCCCAACATATTCACCTCAAGGGTGATGTCAAAAATAATAACTCATGCTATCTATATTCATCGGGACATATGTGCCTAGATCGTTCCTCGCCACATGATGCTTGACAAAGGAGAAAAACAGAAAGGAACAGAAGGAAAACTTTGACTCATTGCATAATGCTAAATACATAAAAGTAAATTATAGGCCCTTCGCAGAGGGAAGCAGAGGTTGCCATGCGCTTATTTGTTTGTATGCTCAACCCCTTAATGCAAAACAACGTCACGTTGCATTGCCCCTTATGATAGCGACCTTTATTATGTAGTCTATCGCTTTTACTCTTCACCAGCACAAGTTCGTGCAACGCTCAATTTTCTCTTACACTAAATGATCTCATGCTTTTAGAAGCAATTTTTATTTCCTTTTTGCACCAATGACAACTTACTTGAGGGATCTTGCTCAATCCCTAGGTAGGTATGGTGGACTCTTGAAAATAAGATTTGGGGTTTAAGGGTTTTTGGATGCACAAGTAGTATCTCTACTTAGTGCGGAATTTTTGGCTAGCAAAGATAGGGGGCAAGCATCACATGTTAAAGGGTCTATGACAATGTGACTTCTGTGTGAATATAAACAAACATAAACCATTAAGTTGTCTTCCTTGTCCAACGTCAACAATTTTGGCATATAATATTTTGATGAGGGCTCACAATCACAAAAGATTTCTAGGATAGTATATTTATATGTGAATCTTCATGAGTTGCATCATTGACTAATGCTATGTTTGTCAATCTCCAATAAAATTTTCTACTTATACTTTTCCCTATGTTGTGCCATCACCTACCATTGGATTAGTATATGATCTTATTAATTTATTCCTTTCTTTTATTTATTTCCTTTCTTTTTTCTTTTCTTTATTTGCAATATGAGAGTAAAGAAAGCAAAAACTCACACTAAACATCATTATATAACTTGCACACGATTATAAGGATAGATCACTAAGCAAACTCTCAAGGAAGAAAGGATCGAACTAACTTTTATTCATCTAAAGCAAAAGATCAAACTAAAATAAGTAAAAGTAAAAGGATAATGGGATGATACGATACCGGGGAACCTCCCCCAAGCTTGGCAGGAGCCAAGGGGAGTGCCCATACCCGATACTCAGTTCTCCTTCGGTGGTGAAGAAGATGGTGGTGGTGATGAAGAAGAGATCTTGTCCTCGGATTTCCATGGCAGTGGTCCACCATCATGAGAAGAGGAGTGAGTCACACGGGTCCTACAACTAGCAGCCAAACTCATACCTTTAGACATCGCCTCATATTCAGAGAGTTGGTTTTGAAGATCATAGATCTGGCTTTGGTGAAAGTTGATTTGCTCATTGAGGGTGAAGATGATGTCCTTCATTGCCTTGCCATCCACCTTGAGATCATAGGAAAGGTCCGTGATCATGAGGTGATTGGCATTGAGTCCATGCTCCACCATCCCCTTGCACCAGAAGACGTCTTGCTCCATAGCTTCAAGCCTGTTCTCCACAGTTCCCGTCCCCTTGGGGCATGGCACATCACGGAGGTGAAACACCCCCTCATGCATCTGGATGACCTGAGCGTGCTGCACCACCTCCCACATATATGGGTTGATTACGTTCTTGAAGAAGTTGTCCTTGGAGGAGCTTGAAGAGGCCATCATAGATGGGATCTGATAAAAACATCAAGGAAAAAGAGAACAGAGTATTTCTCCGCGATACGGTGATCAACAGGTTCGGGAAGTATATATAGATTTTTTATCTTGGAGGACAAGCATACGGGAGAAAACGGAGTACGGAAGGTGTCCCTGGTGGGCACAACCCACCTGGGTGCGCCAGGCAAGCTTGGCGCGCCCTGGTGTCTTGTGCCCACCAGGGGATGCTTCCTAGAAGTTTCTTTATTTCGAAAATTCTTAAATATTCCAAGATTGATAAAAAATATTTTTGCGGATTTTTCGGAGTCCGTTTACTTACCGTATAATGTACCTCCTTATTTTCACAATTTTGGAGTGTTCCGGAAGGACTCTTTTATGTGTTCTTCCGGTGTCAAAGTTTGGATAATATTACTTTCAACGTTGATGGGCGTACCTGAGATATAATGCTTTATTCGTTGCCCATTGACAACCTTCGGGTTAGTACCTTCGGGATTATTTATTTTGATGGCTCCACACCGGTAAACCTCCTTGATGACATATGGGCCTTCCCATTTTGAGAGGAGTTTTCCTACAAAGAATCTGAAATGAGAGTTGTACAAAAGAACATATTCTCCGACTTTAAACTCACGCTTTTGGATTCTATTGTCATGCCATCTTTTAACTTTCTCTTTGAATAATTTTGAATTTTCATAAGCTTGGGTTCTCCATTCATCTAGAGAGCTAATATCAAATAACCTCTTTTCACTAGCAAGTTTGAAATCATAATTGAGTTCTTTGATTGCCCAAAATGCTTTATGTTCTAACTCAACAGGAAAATGACAAGCTTTTCCATAAACCATTTTATAAGGAGACATACCCATTGGATTTTCATATGCTATTCTATAAGCCCAAAGTGCATCATCTAATTTCTTAGACCAATTCTTCCTGGACCTATTGACAGTCTTTTGCAAAGTTAATGTTATTTCTCTATTGCTAAGTTCAACTTGACCACTAGACTGAGGATGATAGGGTGATGCAATTCTATGGTTAACACCATACTTGGCAAGCATCTTACGGAAAGCACCATGAATAAAGTGTGAACCACCATCAGTCATTAACTATCTAGGGACTCCAAACCTTTGGAAAATAACTTACTTAAGAATTTTAATAGAGGTGTTGTGATCAGCCCTACTAGTTGGAATAGCTTCTACCCATTTAGTAACATAATCAACATCAACCAAAATATGTGTATACCCATTAGAGGAAGGAAAAGGTCCCATGTAATCAAATCCCCAAACATCAAATGGTTCAACAGCAAGTGAATAATTCATAGGCATTTCTTGACGCTTACCGATATTACCTATTCTTTGACATTCATCACAAGATAAGACGAACTTACGAGCATCCTTGAAGAGAGTAGGCCAATAAAATCTAGACTGCAATACCTTATGAGCAGTACTATCTCTTCAGCATGATGCACTCCATAAGCTTCGGAGTGACATTTCCGTAGGATTTGTCCCTGTTCATGCTGAGGCACACAACGTCTAATAATACCATCTACTCCTTCTTTATAAAGATGTGGGTCATCCCAAAAGTAATGTCTTAAATCATAGAAGAATTTTTTCTTTTGTTGGTATGTAAAGGTAGGTGGTAAATATTTAGCAACAATGTAATTAGCACAATCAACATACCAAGGAGTATTGTGATAAACATTTATTGCAACTAACTGCTTATCAGGAAAACTATCATTAATATGTAGTGGGTCATCAAGCATATTTTCAAGCCTAGATAGATTATCAGCTAGTGGGTTCTCAGCTCCTTTTCTATCAATGATAGGTAAATCAAATTCTTGTAACAAGAGAACCCATCGGATAAGTCTAGGTTTAGCATCTTTCTTTTACATAAGATATTTAATAGCAGCATGGTCTGTGTGAACAGTTACTTTGGAGTCAACAATATAAGGTCTAAATTTATCACAAGCAAACACCACTGCTAAGAATTCTTTTTCAGTAGTAGAATAGTTCCTTTGAGCACTGTCTAGAGTTTTACTAGCATAATGAATAACATTCAGTTTCTTATCAACTCTTTGTCCTAGAACAACACCAACAGCATAATCACTAGCATCACACATAATTTCAAAAGGCATGTTCCAATCAGGTGGTTGAACAATAGGTGCAGATATTAAGGCTATCTTTGGTTCATAGGATAGGAATTACATACGAACAGGAAAAGTATAGGAAATGAGGTGCATGCATCCTAAATCCTATGAAGTGCTCAACCATAGGAAAAGAAAATTGAATGCCATTTGGTTCACAGGATGGGAACACACATAGGAAACATAAAGAAATAATATATATGCAGCGAGTAGCAATGGGATTAGGTATGTGTTAGAAGCAATATTTCCATGGGCAAATGGCAGCTCACAGTGAGTCAAAGTTAGTCTTGCCCAGGTTCCACTCATGGGCTGGCTCCGGCATTGTTCTTTACAATTCACTGCAGATTGGGCAACGTGATGTTGATTCTAATTAGAGCATCTAATTTATTAGGCCCTTTCCTCAAAGAAAAAGATTAGGGATTGGGGCTGGACTAGGGAATCAAATACGGGAAATTTCTATGGGCATCTCGTACACCAAACTATACTGGATTAATTCTCCATTAGCAACAGATCTGAATATGAGAAGAGAAAGTAAGATGGATCCATACCTGAAGAGATCTGCGGCAGATGGATGCCGCTGGAGCTTGAAGGCCGGCTGGTCGGCGGTAGATGCTCTCCAGCTTGCCGATGGTTGCTGCTCGCCGTCCGGATGTGGCCGCGTCGCTCGGCCGTCTGCTGCCGTCCTCGCCGCTGATCGGTCTTCAAGTAGGAGCTGTGGCGTTCAGTGTCAGGCGAGGGGATGGATGGATATGGTTCGGTTTTGTTTCTCCCCCCCCCTCTCTCTATTTCTACGCGGGTGAGCGAGCAAAAAAATGCGAGGGAACAGCTGCCGGCGCGCGCGTCGTTCGCGCCAGGAAGTTTTCCAAGAGATCGGACTTCTTTTTTGTTTTCCTATGAAATATGAAGGGAAGGAAGAAAGCCAGTACAGGAATAGGATGCCATTCCTTTAAATCAAAGGCATCTAAAGGATTTTTTCCTACAAAAACCCTATCCTTTAAAATTCCTCCAAAAATCCTGTGAACGAAAGGAGGCCTAAGGCTTTCCTGAGTGTTTCAAAGGCTTCTAAACAATCATCATCAAAATCAAAGGGAATATCATTTTGCAAGAGACTAGTGAGAGGCCTAGAAATTTTAGAGAAGTCTTTGATAAATCTCATATAGAAACCAGCATGGCCTAGGAAACTACAAATACCTTTTATATCTTTAGGACATGGCATTTTCTCAATTGCATCAACCTTAGCTTTGTCCACTTCAATACCTCTTTCAGAAATTTTATGACCCAAGTCAATGCCTTCATTAACCATAAAGTGGCACTTCTCCCAAATCAAGACAAGATTTGTTTGTTAAAATCTCTGCAAAACTCGATCAAGATTGCTGAAACAATCATTAAAAGACTTCCCATAAAAGAAAAGTCATCCATGAAAATGTCAACAGTCTTTTCACAAAAGTCAGAGAATATAGTAGGCATACATCTTTGAAAGGTAGCAGGTGCATTACATAAACCAACAGGCATACGTCTATAAGCATAGGTTCCAAAAGGATAACTAAAAGCGGTCTTTTCTTGATCATGTTGAGAAACAGGTATTTGTGAAAAACTAGAATATCCATCAAGGAAGCAAAATTGTGTGTGCTTAGATAATCTTTCAAGCATTTGATCAATAAAAGGCAAAGGGTAACGATCTTTTTTAGTTGCTTTGTTTAATTTTCTAAAATCAATTACCATTCTGTAGCATGTAACAATTCTTTGTGGAATAAGTCCATTCTTATCATTAGGAACAACAGTTAGACCTCCTTTCTTAGGAACACAATGAACATGACCTACCAGTCTACTATCAGTTATAGAATAGATTATACCTGCTTCCAGAAGTTTTAATATTTCCATTCTTACCACTTCTTTCATCTTCGGGTTTAACCGTCATTGGTGATCAACAATGGGTTTAGCATCAGGTTCCATATTAATTTTGTGCTGACATAGAGTGGGACTAATGCTCTTTAAATCGTCAAGAGTGTATCCAATAGCAGCTCGGTGCTTCCTTAGAACTTTCAATAATCTTTCTTCTTCATGTTCTGAAAGGATAGCTCTAATAATAACATGATATATCTTCTTTTCATTAAGATAAGCATATTTCAAAGTGTTTGACAATTGTTTTAATTAAAACACAGGATCACCTTTAGGTGGAGGAGGACCTCCTAGAGTTTTAATAGGCAAATTTTGTTTAAGCAGAGGACATTGTTCAAAGAAAATTTTATCTATTTCATTTCTTTCATGCATATGTAAATCATTTTCATGGTCTAGCAAATATTGTTCTAAAGGATCATTAGGTGGTACAACAATAGAAGCAAGACCAATTAATTCATCCTTACTAGGAAATTCTTTTTCATGAAGATTTCTACTAAACTTGGAAAAATTAAGCTCATGAGACTCATTACCAAAGCTAACACCGACAGTTTGTTTCTCACGATCTATCTTAGCATTAACTGTGTTCAAGAAAGGTCTACCAAAAATAATGGGACAAAAGTCAACTAGTGGGGAACCAACAAGGAAATCAGTAGGGTATTTTACTTTCCCACACAAGACTTCAACATATATAACAATCCCAATTGGTGATATGGTGTCTCTATTAGCATGTTTAATAGTAACATCTATGTCTTCTATTTCTACGTGTGCTATGTCATTCATAATTTCTTGATATAAGGTCAAAGGAATATCACTCACACTAGCACCTATGTGATGACCCGAGACCGACGCTCCAAACGCCTACGATGTTTTGCGTGTCAGCTGTGTTAATTATTTGTTTGTTGCTTTCATCATGTCATCATGCATATTGCATACGCATGTTTTCATAAAACTCGTAGTCGTTCGTAGTTGCCGCTTCTCCTTGTCTCCGTGGCATGTCGTCAGACCATTTGTCTTCCTTGACCATTCTCCGTCCAACCACACACTTGACCTCGTCCGCCTAACCCTCTTTGCACAGTGCATCGACCCCTCGCCCGTGTCCAAGACTTCCCCGAACCCGAACCGGACTAACATTACTATTGGGTCCGGATCATCCCCAAACATCTATAAAACATCTCTGTTTTCTTAATTGGGCTCCCTAACCTATTTATATGAGACCGTTCGATTTTTATTGGAGCATCCAAACCTAATCATATTGTCCCTATATATAGACCAACCACTACCCAAATCAAACCAAACCCTATTTTCTAGGGATCCTCCCTTGTCCAATCGCCACCGCCGCTAGTCAACCACCCCTCTTCGCCCTTGGGATCTCCCCTGTCCCATCCACCATTCCATCCCCATCCCGCAGCCGCCACTCCTCTCCTCCTCGATCTGCATGCTCAGTCAACTAGAGCTCCCCTTAATCCAACTCCACCTCACCTGCTGCCCCTCACATGCCTCCTCAATCCTCTCTAGAGCAGGTGCTCGCCCGAAGCCCTGCGTCCCCGCCAATCTCCGTGCCGGCAAGCGAACCAGCAGCCAACCAGATGACCACCGACCTCGTTCTTCTTCACCTTCCCGTGCTCCTCCCGTTTCCCCCTCTCTTGCATCCCTACTAATCTCTCTCTTTCTGTCAGCAGGAAGCCATGAGGAGTTGCCCTTGTGCCTGTCCCTATGGAGCCGGCAATCCCAGGGCAACCTATCGGCTTGCCTCTGCTCCACCTCGTCGCCACCGCCTCTCCGGTGAGACCCCGCGCCACCCAGTCGTGCCAACTCTTCCTTCCCTTCTGTTTCGTCCCTGCCTTTCCCCTCTCTCAACCATCTCTTTTACTCTCTGCACCCAGGATGAAGCTCCGTCACAATGGGGCTCCAATGTTGCCGGCCACCTTCGGATCCGGCCACTAGGACCGGAGCCGCGCCAAATCCTCGTCGTGGCTCCCGCCGGCCCTCCTCCTTGCCCTATTCGTCTGTTGTTGTCCCTGTAGATGTCCCCGGCGTCGTCAACCACCGCCTCCTCCTCTGCTTCGAGCAGGAGGACGAGACGCGCCCGATCCGCCTTGTTTGCTCGTCAACGCCCGCATTGACCCTCTGAATCGACCATGCCAGCGCACGCATCGAACCGCTGCCCTGCGCGTGGCCCAGATCCGCAGTATGCCAAGCACACCCAGCCTGCCCCGCCGGCCTGTTCCACCGCGCCCTCCCGCGGGCCGCCTTCCTGTCTGGGCCGAGCCCATGGGTGAGCAGCCCCTCCAGTTCCCCTGTTCCTGTTGGGCCAGCAAGATTCAGCCCAGTGGATGTTTTTTTACCTATCTGCAAATTTGCTAATTACCCAGAAAACTGCCAGTTTATAGTTTAGTCCCTAGTCTTCATGCATATAATAACTCATGAACTATGCATCATATGTAAAAACTTCATATATATAAAATGCTTAGTTTTTTATGTACTTTCATAATATGCTGCTTTTATCCATGTTTAAAATGTTGTTTGCATTTGTTTTGCATAAATGCCATGTTAAAATGATTTATTTCATAACTAAATAACCTTAGCTCCATTTTAAATAAACTTTATATGTAGATGGAGTAGAAAAAATGCATAGTTTAACATGGTGCACTTTATTTTCCTATTTAACAACATTAAAATATTGCTTTAGGCAGAACAGTACCATAACCAAAATATGCACATGGGGATTTTCCGGATTTGTGGTTTATTATATCCGGCCCCATTTAAATTGCTTAGATAGTATAGTTTTGTTATGCTACACCTCTTGCCATGTTAACCAACATTTAATATTGTTGTGTACATAAACGAGAGTGAAATAAATAATTGCATGTGGTGTTTCGTCAATATGTAACTCGTTGCATATTGAGCTCCACTTAATTTGTAGTATTGTTTGTTGCACTTTGCCATTCCATGAATCATTAAACCAGACATGCATCATACTTGATTGCGCATGCCATGTTTATGTGATGGTTGTTTACCATGTTGTTTGCTTCTTTCCGGTTGTGCTCCTTCTCTTTAGTTCGTGTTTCGTTGCGATCGTGAGGACGTGTTCGTCTACGCTTGGTTCGTCTATGTGGATTCATCTTCTTCATGGACTCGTTCTTCTTCCTAGCACTACAGGAATCAGGTAATTTGCCGTCTGTGGATCACAGACGGCAAAGACCTAAATACAGACAACAAAGATTTTGCCGTCAGGAAGCAGACGGCAAAGTCAGACGGCAAAGATAAGTCGGCAAAGAATACTTTGCCGTCAGCAATTCATCGGGTAGACGGCAAAGATTTTGCCGTCAGCCAACTACAGATTTGCTGTCTGTCACAAAAATAATAGACGCCAAAACCTTGTTCTTTGCCGCCAGTCAATACTTTTCCTTTGTCGTCATCTAGACTAAAGTAAAGACAGCAAAGATTGTTTTTCATTTAAAAAACTAGAGACGGCAAAGATTGTTTTTCATTTTTAAAACATGACGTCAGGAAAGAGCATCTCGCCGGACAGATGAACATCAAACCAAGACAGAAGGTTCAGCTCACGTAGATTTTCGATTCGACACGGCGTGCTGCCTTTCATTCATCGTAGGTGGAGTTACAGGGAAGAAACAAAGTTGTCCTGAAAATTTACACAAAGGACCCTAGAAAGTAAAAAATAAAAGCAATCAAGTCCTCCACTGCAGCAACATGGACTTCACCGCCGCCCAAAACCACAGGGATTCCACTGCCGCCGCCTTGCCCTGCTCGCTACGCCGCTCGCCAGGCCACCGCCCACTTGCGTAGCCGCCCGACCATGCTCTGCACCGCCGCTTGGCCATGCTCACCGCGCAGCCACACAACCCAGCTCGCCCGGGCCCTTCTAGAGCCGACCGCCCACACGTCGCTCGCAGCGGCCTCCCGCGCCAGCTACCCTGCCCGGAACGGCCCGCAGCGGCCGTGCCTTGGTCTTCGGACAGCCGCCCGGCCATGCTCACCGCACTGTCCTGCTCGGCCGCGCCCTGCTATCGCCGCATGCCCATGCGTCACTCGCAGCGGCCTCCCGCGCCGCCCGCCCATGCGTCGGTCGCAGCCCGCAGCAGTCGTGCCCTGCTCGCGCCGCCCGCCCATGCGTCGGTCGCAGCCCGCAGCAGTCGTGCCCTGCTCGCGCCGCCCGCCTCCCTGGTTCAGAGAGGGAGCGGAGGAGAGGAAGGGGAGGCCGGACGCCTGCCGGTGGCGGCAGGGGGTTCGCTGGCCGGAGCAACGAAGCTGGTGGCACCGGCGAGTCAATCGGGAAGTCAGAGGCGGGCGAGCTGGATGCACAGGGGAGAGAGAGAAAGGTAATGAGAGAGACAGAGAGAATGTGCGGTGGGGTGGGCTGCGGGTGGATAAGGTGGCGTGGTTGGGCTGCGGGTGGTGGGGGTGGGGACAGAGAGATCTTGGGGTGGCGTGGGGTGCGCATCTATGGTGGATATTGCTGCCACATCATCGATCTGTGGGATTGATCCGTGGGCTGTGTTTCTTCTTTGCCGTCTGTGTTTTTTATTATAGAGGGCAAAGTGAGCACTTTGCCTTCTGTAATAAAAAACACAGACGGCAAAAATCTTTGCTGTCTGGCTTTTTAATTACAGAGGGCAAACAAGCTCTTTGCCATCTCTAATGAAAAATGCAGACGGCAAAGATATTTGTCGTTTGTGTTTTGTCTCGTTGATGGCAAAATGAGCTCTTTGCCGTCTGTATTTTTTTCACAGACGGCAAAGTCTATTTCACCGTCAGTTTTTCTTTGCCGTCTGTTGATGACGGCAAACCCTTTCTTTGTCGTCTACCCGACGAAAAGCTGACGGCAATTTAGCTGTTTCCCGTAGTGTAGCGGGATTACAGGCAAGATGACCGTCACCTTGGATCTCGCTACTATCTTTGCTATGCTAGTTGTCTCGATGCTATCACTATGTCACACTACCTACCACTTGTTTATCAAGCCTCCCAAATTGCCATGACAGCCTTTAACCTTTTCACCATCCGAGCAAACCGTTGTTTGGCTATGTTACCGCTTTGCTCAGCCCCTCTAATATGTTTGGCTAAGGAGGAGGCCACGAGGTAGGGGGCGCGCCTACCCCCCCACCCCCCAAGGCGCGCCCTCCACCCTCGTGGGCCCCCTGTTGCTCCACCGACGTACTCCTTCCTCCTATATATACCTACGTACCCCCAAACCATCAGATACGGAGCCAAAAACCTAATTCCACCGCCGCAACCTTCTGTACCCACGAGATCCATCTTGGGGCCTGTTTCGGAGCTCCGCCGGAGGGGGCATCGATCACGGAGGGCTTCTAAATCAACACCATAGCCCCTCCGATGAAGTGTGAGTAGTGTACCTCAGACCTTCGGGTCCATAGTTAGTAGCTAGATGGCTTCTTCTCTCTTTTTGGATCTCAATACAATGTTCTCCCCCTTTCTTGTGGAGATCTATTCGATGTAATCTTCTTTTGCGGTGTGTTTGTTGAGACCGATGAATTGTGGGTTTATGATCAAGTTTATCTATGAACAATATTTTAATCTTCTCAATTCTTTTACGTATGATTGGTTATCTTTGCAAGTCTCTTCGAATTATCAGTTTGGTTTGGCCTACTAGATTGATCTTTCTTGCAATGGGACAAGTGCTTAGCTTTGGGTTCAATCTTGCGGTGTCCTTTCCTAGTGACAGTAGGGGTAGCAAGGTGCGTATGGTATTGTTGCCATCGAGGATAACAAGATGGGGTTTTTTTTTCATATTGCATGAATTTATCCCTCTACATCTTGTCAGCTTGCTTAAGGCGTTACTCTGTTCTTATGAACTTAATACTCTAGATGCATGCTGGATAGCGGTCGATGTGTGGAGTAATAATAGTAGATGCAGGCAGGAGTCCGTCTACTTGTCTCGGACGTGATGCCTATATACATGATCATACCTAGATATTCTCATAACTATTCGAGAACCGTGCCCCCGGTTATGTGGCAGATGAGAATTTGTTAATATCCGGTTGTGGAAGACTTTAAGTAAACTGAATTAAAATACACCAACCGCGTTGCATAACCGTGATGGTCTCTTTTTGGGGAAGTTTGAGAGGAGACATGGTTGGGTTATGTTTGACCGTAAGTAGTTCAGGATCACTTCTTGATCATTACTAGTTTGCGACCGTTTGCGTAGTTTCTCATCTTACTCTTGTATTCGTAAGTTAGCCACCATACATTGCTTAGTCGCTGCTGCAACCTCACCACTTTACCCCTTCCATACCCATTAAGCTTTGCTAGTCTTGATACCCATGGTAATGGGATTGCTGAGTCCTCGTGGCTCACAGATTAGTACACCAACAGTTGCAGGTACAGGTAATGCGATGATCCGACGTGAGTGCGATGTTTATTGTTTTGGAGTTCTTGTTCCGCTTCTTCTTCGTTCGAGGGATAGGTTCCTAATCGGCAGCCTGGGCTAGCAGGGTGGATGTCGTTGATCTACTGTTTGTGTTTCATCCGTGGCCAGATGTTGTTCTATGTGTGATGTATTGTTGTATTCTTGTGGCATTGTATGCCTTATGTATGTATCCCCATCTATTATGTAATGGTTTGATGTAATGATATCCACCTTGCAAAAGCGTGTCAATATGCGGTTCTATCCTTGGTGGGACCTTCGAGTCTCTTTAGGATAGTGTCGCATATTGGGTGTGACAAGTTGGTATCAGAGCCTCGACCGACCATAGGAGCCCCCTTGATTGTTTTTAGTTGGCCGTTGTTGAGTCTAGCAGAAAACTTTTTGAGTCTAAGGAATATATATATATATCGGAGAGTAGGATTTCTTTTTACTCCTCAACCCCTTCGTCGCTCTGGTGAGGACTCCTGACGTAGATGTTTTAACATTCCTCTCCCCAATTTTCACTAAATAATATTTAGGATCACACGGGTATCTTGGAGTCCTTCCGAGATTCTTGTGACGATAACATTTTTCTTGGTGCCTCCTGACATTTAGGGGTTGTGGAAGTGTCCCGGGGAGTTGAGCTCCGAGGTGTTGTTGTCACATTTTTATCTTTGCAGTTCCGGTATACCTGAGTTTTGCCGACATCAAAAATCTCTTATATGCAGTTAGTGGTGAGATAACCTTGATGCCACCTAGTACTAGGGCGGGAGTTCAGGATTATTGCCACAGCTCGTATATCAGATGCTTTTCGAAGGTCGAGGTACATGATTTCCGGAGTTTTCTTGGTCATGTGTTGACGGATGGATACAGTTGGAGCGTAGGGCTTGTTAGTTGTGTGATATATATTGTGCCTCCTTGTATCCCCAACACCAGATTGCATAACCAGAAAGTTTTGGGAGTTAATAGGTGGGAATTCAAGTAGCTCCTAGAATATCTTTCCGACAGATGCATGATATGGGATTGGGTAAATCTCTATCATATGTTTGTTTCCGGCTAATTTTCCAAGCCAAATCTTTGTTTTGTTTTGAGTTGTGGTATTCGAGTTGCTTGAATGTCAAGTGTTGATTCCATACCTTTCCTAAGCGGTGTTCTCATATTCCTATGTGAATAATAATCCTTCTTATTTATCGAGATTGTCATCCCAATTCTATTTCCAACCGGTGCGCTTCTCTTCAAGATGATCCCATCATTCTCTTCATCCACAAGATCAATTCTAAGTTTTCTCAACGGTGTTTGTTCCATCCGTCCCAAGTTGCCTTTGTTTTTCCCACCCTCCCACCCTTTTTCTTCAAGGACTCAGAGATATCAAATCAAATATCCATTTTATTCATGTGAAGTCTCTTCATACTTTTCAATCAATGTTCTTACCCGGTGGAGTTAATTCAAGATTCGGTGTTGAGCATATTCCTTTCATTTGTCCAATGATTTCCCACGCTGGTGCACCTCTCAATCATTCACCTCTCACTATTCATTTGTTCTGGAGTGCTGAAGTTATATCAGAAGATTCACGTTTCCATTACTAATTCGTTCAAGCTATTTCGAGGTTGTTATCTCTTTCGAGCTATTTAATTCAACCGGTGCAATCTCTATTTTAAAATCACTTCAACGATGTTTCTTTTGAGTGGGCCCTAACCCATAGGTCTTCTCCCAGGATCTTACCACACTCATCTAATCTCCCCGGAGTTATTCTCAAATTCATTTCCAAAGTGTGATGTAAGAATGGATTCCATCAGTCATATGCCTTCTCCAAGATCGCTTCCAAATTCTTTTCATCGTTGGTTCAACATTTCTATTCTTCATTATTCCGGAGTATCTCACCAATTCTTCACGGTGGTGTTTCTCATCCTCATTGTGAGCGTTGAAGACCGAAGAAGTGTTTCCTATAAATCTTGTCCGTTCTCTTGAAGATTCATGGTTCTAACCTCATGCCATCCTCATAATTGTTTTCGATTGTGAGAATTCTTGTCATACCCATCAGGAGCATTTTCAGGAGTTGTTTCCGTTTCTTTGATCATCCGAAGGACATCGTTTCAGAAGAATTATTCATTCTCAACATTCAGCTCTCATTCCCCAATTCTACCAGCCGGTACATCGTTCAAATATCCTCTAATCAGTTCATGATCTCTTCGTTCTCTCGTATTTCAATTCCCTCAAGTATCTTCATTTGTTTGCTAATTTTCCCGGTGCCTTGTTCTCTTTTCTTTGTTCGTTTTTCAAAGTCTTATGGTGGTCCATTCAACGTTCCTCTTCTCTTGGTATCATATCAATTCTTTCATTCTTTCCTAAAGCCTACTGGTGGATCGTTGAAGACCTTCTCAAGTATGTGCTATATTTATCCTTAATCCTTCAAGAAGAATAAGTGGCATGCCAATTCTGTTCCTTGTTACCAATTTAAGTTGATGAACGGTAAGCATGACATAATTCTTATCATCGAGGTGATTCAATTCCTTATTCTGGAGATTCATCAAAATTCTTGGTTTCAATTATTCATCTTCCTAAAGCCTACTGGAGTTCCAAGTTTTCTCGGTTATATCATCGCGAAGCTCCATCTAATCAATGCAAGGATTCATCTTATTCTTTTCAAGCTTCCTTTCTTTGTGACCATCTTTTTATCTATCCGGAGTTATTCGAGAGTTTCTTCATGGTGGTTCATCAAGGATTTAATTCCTTCTCAAAGTGTTCGCCAAGATTCTTATTGCAGGAGCTCAAGCATTCTTCATCTTGCATGCCGAACTGCAATTGTTCTCCATTATCTTTTGAGGTGGTGTTATGTCATTGTTGATAATTTCCCTTCGTGTTTTACGATTCACAAGTTTTCAAGAGTGACATGTTTTAAACCCATCATTTTCAATTTGTTCCCCAGATCTTTTCAACCCAACAATTTCTTCATTGGTGTTATCTTGGTATAGATTTCACTTAAAACCTTCCCTAAGGAATGTTGCTATTATGGTGGTTATCAATGATCCAAGCTTCCTCCTATTCTCGCAGTGAAAGAAGTTTTTCCATCTCTTCGTTCCTCTCAACTAATCAATCATTTGGTAGTGGCTGGTAGTCACGTCATAATTTTGAGATGTCTCCATAAGCCCACGAGGATCATATCCTTTCGTATTGATCTTCCAACAACTCGGTTCAATCCTTCTTTTAAGGATGCTCTCTCAAATTGATTTGAGGTACAACATGTTGTTTTCTTCTCAGTTCTTTTGATTCCATTCTTAAATTTGTTCCGGAGGCATTGTGATGTTGCTCTCTTCACCCATCATCTCGTTTTGCCAAGATCATGTTCTTTTCTTACTTATTCATTTAACCGGAGTGTTCTGTCCTCTACCCAAGTTCCTTTCATCTTATCAAGTCTTTGCATCCCTTTTCAACCGGAGTGCTGTCCGAATTTGTTCTTCCTTATTCATTGGTTATCTCATTTCAACCAGAGTGGTTTCAATTCCTTCTTGTCCATTGTGCTCGTCATTCATAGCTTTGCAACCTCCAAGGTTCACATGGTGTTCCTTGTTTCTCTTTTCTACTAGAGTGCTCTCAATTCCGTTCAACTCTGTTGTGTTCTTTATTTCAAGTTTTCAATCTCTTAAGGTTCATTGGTTTCACTCCTTTGTCAAAGAAGCAACTTAATTTTGCCTCTTCCTTCTTCCGTTTCTCTCCGGTGCCATCCCTAGATCTCGGGACGAGATCTCTTGTAAGTGGAGGAGTGTTGTGACGCCCCGAGACCGACGCTCCAAACGCCTTCCATGTTTTGCGTGTCAGCTGTGTTAATTATTTGTTTGTTGCTTTCATCATGTCATCATGCATATTGCATCCGCATGTTTTCATAAAACTCGTAGTCGTTCGTAGTTGCCGCTTCTCCTTGTCTCCGTGGCATGTCGTCAGACCATTTTTCTTCCTTGACCATTCTCAGTCCAACCACACACTTGACCTAGTCCGCCTAACCCTCTTTGCACAGTGCATCGACCCCTCGCTCGTGTCCGAGACTTCCCCGAACCCGAACCGGACTATCGTTACCCTTGGGTACGGATCATCCCCGAACATCTATAAAACATCTCCGTTTTCTTAATTGGGCTCCCTCACCTATTTATCTGAGACCGTCCGATTTTGATTGAGCGTCCAAACCTAATCCTAGTGTCCCTATATATAGACCAACCCCTACCCAAATCAAACCAAACTCTATTTTCTAGGGATCCTCCCCTGCCCAATCGTTGTCGCCGCTAGTCAACCACCCCTCTTCGCCCTCAGGATCTCCCCTATCCCATCCACCATTCCATCCTCATCCCACAGCCGCCACTCCTCTCCTCCTCGATCTGCATGCTCGGCCAACCAGAGCTCCCCTCGATCCAACTCCACCTCACATGCTGCCCCCTCGCAGGCCTCCTCGATCCTCTCCCGAGTAGGTGCTCGCCCGGAGCCCCGCGTCCCCATCAACCTCCGCGCCGGCGAGCGAACCAGCAGCCAACCAGATGAGCGCCGACCCCGTTCTTCTTCACCTTCCCGTGCTCCTCTTGTTTCCCCCCCTCTCGCATCCCTGCTAATCTCTCTCTTTCTGTCAGCAGGAAACCTCGAGGTGCTGCCCTCGTCCCTGTCCCTATGGAGCTGGCCATCCCAAGGCAAGCTGCCGGCTTGCCTCTGCTCCTGCTCGTCGTCACCGCCTCTCCGGTGAGACCCCACACCGCCCCGTCGTGCAACCTCTTCCATCCCTTCTGTTTCATCCCTGCCTTTCCCCTCTCTTAACCATCTCTTTTACTCTCTGCACCCAGTACGAAGCTCCGCTGCCATGGGGCTCCAACTTCGCCGGCCACCTTCGGATCCGGCCACTGGGACCCGAGCCACGCCGGATCCTCGTCGTGGCTCCCGCTGGCCCTCCTCCTTGCCCTGTTCGTTCGTTGCTGTCCCTGCAGACGTCCCCGACGTCGTCAACCACCGCCTCCTCCTCTGCTTCGAGCAGGAGGACGAGACGCGCCCGATCCGCCTCGTTTGCTCGTCAACACCCGTGTTGACCCTCTGACTCAACCGTGCCAGCGCACGCGTTGAACCGTTGCCCTGCGCGTGGCCCAGATCCGCAGCAGGCCCAGCGCGCCCGGCCAGCCCCGCCGGCCTGTTCTACCGCGCCCTCCCGCGGGCCGCCTTCCCGTCTGGGCCGAGCCCATGGGTGGCAGTCCCTCCAGCTCCCTAGTTCCTGTTGGGCCAGCAAGATCCAGCCCAGTGGATGTTTTTTTTACCTGTCTGCGAATTTTCTAATTACCCAGAAAACTGCCAGTTTACAGTTTAGTCCCTAGTCTTCATGCATATAATAACTCATGAACTATGCATCATATGTAAAAACTTCATATATGTAAAATGCTTAGTTTTTTATGTACTTTCTTAATATGCTGCTTTCATCCATGTTTAAAATGTTTAAAATGTTGTTTGCATTTGTTTTGCATAAATGCCATATTAAAATGCTTTATTTCATAACTAAATAACCGTAGCTCCATTTTAAATAAACTTTATATGTAAATGGGGTAGAAAAATGCATAGTTTAACATGGTGCACTTGATTTTCCTATTTAACAACATTAAAATATTGCTTTAGGCAGAATAGTACCATAACCAAAATATGCACATGGGGATTTTCTGGATTTGTTGTTTGATATATCCGGCCCCATTTAAATTGCTTAGATAGTATAGTTTTGTTATGCTTCACCTCTTGCCATGTTAATCAACATTTAATATTGTCAGGTACATAAACGAGAGTGAACTCAATAATTTCATGTGGTGTTTCGTCAATATGTAACTCGTTGCATATTGGGCTCCACTTAATTTGTAGTATTGTTTGTTGCACTTTGCCATGCCATGAATCATTAAACCGGACATGCATCATACTTGATTGCGCATCATGCCATGTTTATGTGATGGTTGTTTACCATGTTTTTTGCTTCTTTCCGGTTGTGCTCCTTCTCGTTAGTTCGTGTTTCGTTGCGATCGTGAGGACGTGTTCATCTACGCTTGGTTCGTCTACGTGGCTTCATCTTCTTCATGGACTCGTTCTTCTTCCTAGCGGGATTTCAGGCAAGATGACTGTCACCTGGGATCTCACTACTATCTTTGTTATGCTAGTTGTCTCGATGCTGTCGCTATGTCGCGCTACCTACCACTTGTTTATCAAGCCTCCCAAATTGCCATGACAGCCTCTAACCTTTTCACCATCCCAACAAACCGTTGTTTGGCTATGTTACCGCTTTGCTCAGCCCCTATTATAGCGTTGCTAGTTCCAGGTGCACTTGCAGGTGCAGTTACCCCTTTCAACGGCTGATGCACATCACCCTGGGTCAGCAGGTTGGGAGGAACGCTGAAGCCTACGTCGACGACATTGTGGTAAAGTCTCGGGAGCGAGGACATTGATTCAGGACCTGGAAGAAACCTTCGCGAGCCTGCACCAGGTGGACTTGCGGGTCAACCCGGAGAAGTGCGTATTTGGTGTCCCCTCCGGCAAGCTACTGGGCTTCCTTGTGTCCCACAGGGGGATCAAGGCCAACCAGGAGAAGGTCAAGGCTATCGAAGACATGAGCCCACCACAAACCCTCAAGGAGATGCAGAAGCTTGCGGGCTGCGTGACTTTGCTGGGGCGCTTCATCTCCAAGCTAGGAGAGCGCACCCTACCGTTCTTCAAGCTGATGAGGAAGAAGGGCCCGTTTGAGTGGACCCCAAAGGCTGACCAAGCATTTCAAGACCTGAGGAGATACCTGACCAGCCCTCCGGTGATGGTGGCGCTCCGCCCCCTCGAGCCCCTGGTGCTTTACCTTGCCGCCACTCCTTACTCCACCAGCGCAGCTCTGGTGGCGGTCCGGGAAGAGCGCCAGGCCAAGGATGCGTTGCGCCGAGCCGCGCCCCCAGCCGGGGCGATACAAAACACGGAGGGCACCGCAAGGGCTGCAGTAGCGACAATGGATGATCAGGCTCAGCAAGACAGCACCCTTAGGCCTGCAGAGGCCCTAATGACCGACCAGGCTCCGGGGGTTCCGTTGCCTCAGGAGGCGCCTCAACCTCCGACAGACGTAGGCCCCGTCGACGCGCCCGCCCTCATCTAGCACCCAGTGTATTTCGTCAGCACGGTACTGCGGGATGCAAGGGCACGGTACCCCATGCCTCAGAAGCTCTTGCTCGCGCTCTTGGTAGCATAGCGCAAGCTACGTCACTACTTTCAAGGTCACCCAATCAAGGTCGTCTCGGTCTACCCACTGGAAGAGTCGCTGAGTGGAATATCGAGCTGTAGGAATTCCAACTGGAGTTCAGCACAACCAGGGTCATCAAGGGAGCCACGCTCGCCGACTTCGTGGCAGAATGGATGGATGCCCCGGAGCTTGAAGCAGGAGAGGATCAATCCCTCTCGCCGGGAAGTGAAGCGCCAGACGACTGGGTTATGTATTTCGATGGCGCATTTGCGCGCCAGGGCACGGGGGCTGGAGCAGTGCTCATCTCGCCCACTCAGGACAAGCTCTACCATGCCGTGCAGCTTTTCTTCCAGCAGGGTGAGAAGGTCCAACAACATAGCGGAGTACGAAGGCCGCATAGCTGGCCTTAAGGCTGCGGTGTCCATGGGGGTGAAGCGCCTCACCATCAGGGGCGACTCGCAGCTTCTCGTCAACTTCTCCAACAAGGTGTACGAGCCGAGGGACGAGCACATGGAGGCATACCTCGCGGACATCCGCAAGATGGAAAAGCAGTTCTTGGGCCTACAATTGCAGCACATGCCCCGTGGCTCCAACAAGGAGGCCGACGACATCGCCAAGAGAGCATCCAAGCAACTACCCCAAGAGCCTGGCATCTTCGAGGAGCAGCTCTTCAAGCCGTCAGCTGCACCTCCGCTTTCAAGGCCAGCGCCGCCTCGAGAGGAGCTCCCCCAGCCACCTGCTTCAGGACCCCCGGCTTGTGGCCCGACCTCGGGAGAGCGCCTACTCTTGACGCTCGAGCCTTAGGAGGGGTGCTGGACCAAGGAGTTCAAGGAATACCTGACGCAAGGGACACAGCCGGAGAAAGAGGAGGACGCGGAGCGCGTGGCCCGACGGGCCATGAAGTACTGCATCGAGGACGGTGAGTTATACAGGAAGCGGCCGAATAACGTCACCCTGCGTTGTATCTCCAAGGAATAGGGGAAAGAGTTGCTAGCCGAAATACATGGCGGAGACTGCGGGCACCACTCCTCGTCACGAACCATCATCGGCAAGGCATTCCATAGCGGATTCTACTGGCCTACGGCACTCAACGACGCAACCGAGCTGGTGAAGTCCTACGAGGCCTTCCAATTCCACGCCAAGCAGATCCATCAGCCGGCTCAGGGCCTCAAGACCATCCCGCTCTCGTGGACATTCTAGTCTGGGGGCTGGATATCTTGGGCCCGTTCCCTCGAGCGCCTGGGGGCTAGCGCTACCTCTACATCGCCATCGACAAATTGACCAAATGGGCGGAGGTAGAAGCTGTCCGCACCATCCCGGCCGGGTCTGCGGTCAAGTTCATCAAGGGTCTTGTAAGCCGGTTCGGGGTCCCTAATCGCATCATCACCGACAACGGCTCATAGTTCACTAGTAATCTCGTCAAGATATATTGTGCTAACCTTGGGACGCAGATCTGCTATGATTCGGTGGCACACCCTAGGAGCAACGGTCAAGCCGAACGCGCCAACGCGGAGGTCCTGAGAGGCCTCAAGACTAGGACCTTCAAGAAGAAGCTCGAGGCATGCGGCAGGGACTGGCATGATGAGCTCCAGTCTGTGTTGTGGTCCATCCGCACCACCGCCACTGAGCCAACGGGCGAGACCCCGTTCTTCCTCAGCAGAAGCAGTTCTCCCACACGAGGTCAGGCATTGCTCCGCGCGGGTCCTGGCATTTGATGAGATGCAGCAGGACGCCTTGCGGGGGATGGACCTTGTGCTGGGGGAGGAATGCCGCCGCGAAGCCACGCTTCGAGCAGCAAGATATCAGCAGGCGCTGCGGCGGTATCGCTGCCGCAGCATCCGCTCCAGGACGCTCGAGGTGGGCGACGTCGTCCTAAGGCGGGTGCTCTCCAGGGAAGGGCTGCACAAGCTCTCGCCCATGTGGGAGGGCCCGTTTAGGGTCGCCAACGTCTCGAGGCCTGGCGCCGTGCGTCTGGAGATGCAGGACGGGGTCCCCATCCAGAACACCTGGAACATCCAGCACCTCCGGAAGTTCTACCCCTGAAGCAAGGCCTCGCGCCTGTGAAGCAAGGCCCAGTGCCTGTGAAGGTCTCCGCTCATGACACTCTCACGTAATAATGAGTGGGTTTTTACACACCCCGGAGTCTCAGGAGTGCCGCCCTCGGGCCTCGGGGGCTCCCTCCCATGTCCTAGTGGCAGCACTTAGCTCCGCACTGGTGAGAAGACTAGACTAGGTGTCGGACGCGGCTTTTCATTTTCTTTCCGTAGTTGGCTTGCCCCTCGTTAATGAAAATTTTCTTTCTGATGTTCCTTGCCAGCTTGGTTCCATCTCCTTTTGCCTCCGTTTTTGCCCTCAATTCCTTGTTTTGACCCTTACTCTCCATCACATGCCTCGTGAGGGGGCTGGAAAGGTGCCCTCGTGAGCGTTTTTCCTATTCTTCGCGAGGCACCCTCGCTCGAGCTCGCAAGCTGGCGCACCTCTTTCAATCCGTGCCCCTCGGGTACCATGATGCAAAGCGCTGGGTCGTGGCCGACTGCGCCTGCGACCAAGGCTCGGAAGGGCTCGGAAGAATAAGAGTTTCCTAATGAAGTTTTGCAGTTCCTAGACGCCTCCCAAGCCAAGGAGGCCTCGCCTGGTACCAGAAAATGCACACCTCACGAGGTGGAAACTACTTCGAGCCAAGGAGGCCTCGCCAGGTACCGTAAAATGCGAGACTCATGAGGCGGAAACTACTTCGAGCACGTCAAGCTAAGTTATTTCTACGCGCCTACAGAAAACATCGATGCTGCAACAAGACACGGGAATGATAAACATAGCATAGCAACTTGGAAATCATGGTTCGTTGCACGCCCCTGCGGGGCCCCATACTTGTCTCTCTCTTAATGCAGGAAGAAAAGGAAGAACAACGAGACCAACGAGGTCACCGCGGAGCCCACAGCGGCGTCACCACCAGAGCCTTTGGCAGGCGAAGACCACCTTTTGTCAGGATAGCTTGTACTAGTTGTCTCCCTTCAAAATTACTTGTTGTGGGATCCCTTCCCGCCTGATATTTGGGAAGAGGACCAAGGCCCCTATAAATAGGACTAGCCACCACCATAGGTAGGAACAGATCATTGAGACCACCCTCCTACCCACCAGCTCGCCGAGATCAAGAACACCTCTCCTCAGGAGGCTGTTCTTACTTTGTACTGTTCATCCTCCACCTCCAAGGCAATCCACCACACCACACTAGATGAGGGTATTACATCGCAACGGTGGCCCGAACCAGTATAACTCTTGCGTCTCTTGTTCTTTGGGTTCGTCGAGCTAGGCCTTGAGATCGTTGTGCGAGCGAGCTAGGGAGAGCGAGATCTTCATGCGCACCCCTGTGCTCGAACCTCAGGGTTTGCCGGAACCCGTAATCCGACAATCCGAGCTCCCTCAATGTATACGGAGTGCTTCCAGATATCAATCTGGGCGTAGCATTGCACAACCTCTGCACGAAGCCAAAGTAGCTGCTCTGCAGCGGCTCCGAAGGTCGCAGCTTGACACAGAGGTCCTTCATTGCTAGCTCGGCCATCTGATGCAACTCCATTAGCTGCTTCATCTGGCTATTGAGGATAGGGTGTTCAGGCGCCTTAAACTACGCGCAAAACAGCCTCTGCTCGATACGGCCCTCCTGGGACGCGAAGTACTTGGCTGCATCTGATGCACTCCTCGGAAGGTTCGCAAAAGCGCCTAAGGAACTGATACATCCATTTTGCATCATGTTTTCATACTGTTACTTATAATATTTTTATGCATATTAATGCTTTATGGACTAATTCTAATGTCTTTTCTCTCATAATATGCAATCTTTACACAAAGAGGGAGAATGCCGGCAGCTGGAATTCTGGAACGGAAAAAGCTACGTCAAACTTACCTATTATGCACATCTCCAAATCAGCTAAAAATTTACGGAGAATTCTTTTCGAATATATAAAAATACTAGAGCAAATAACTATAGGACATGGGCCACCTGGTGAGCACAAGACACCAGGGCACGCCAGGCCCCCCCAGGCGCGCCCTAGTGGGTTGTGCTCAGCCCAGCCCACCTCTGGTGCCCGTCTTGTGGTATATAGGTCACTTTGACCTAGGTAAACTATAAGGAGAGGACTTTCAGGATGGAGCGCCGCCGTCTCGAGGCGGAACTTGGGAAGGAGCACTTTTGACCTCTGGTGCAGCGATTCCGCCGATGGAACTTCCCTCCCTGAGGGGAAATCGAAGCCATCGGCATCACCAAAAACCCTCTCATCTTTGGGAGGGCTATCTCCATCCACATCCTCAATAGCACCATCTCCTCTCAAACCCTACACTACAAAAAAAGACACATCCGTTACATTTTGGGCCGAACGAATTTTTTTCTTGTCATGCTTATGACACTTCTATGATGATAATTGTGACAAAACCCGGTGGAAAAAACCATGGGCTCCTACTTCTATGACAAAAAATCATGACAGAAAATGGGCTTTTCATCTTGGGCGGGCCAGAGACGCAGCTGCATGACATTCTTTGGGTCGTCCATGACGGAAAAAACCGTGGTAGAAGCAAGGGCGAGGAAAATATCGGGGAGTTCCCGGTCACGGTGGGTGGTCGGGGCCGAGCGATGCATGGAGGTTTGCACGTTTCTCTCATACACGTATGCGCATGTGTGCGAGGCGTTGCGCTCTAACTGAACCTGAGCGAGGCGTTGGGCTCTAACTGAACCCGAGCGATTGCACTAGGTACGTTACTGAACCCCGATTGATCCCTTGCTGTTAACTGAACCCGAGTGATTCCTTCGCTGCTGCTGCTGCTAACTAAAGCTGATCGATGCTGCCTCTTGATGAACAGTGTGCATTGTTGGGGGGGGTCGGATGAACAGTTCTTGGTGGGGGGTTGGATGAACAAGAACCCGTGGTGTCGCCGCTGGATGAAGAGGACCCCGATCGATCGAGCCGGTTGGGGGTGGATGGACAGGACCCCGTGGAGGGCTGGATGAACAGGACCACATGGAGGGTTGGTTGAACAGTAGATGGTGGAGGGCTGTATGAACAGTAGCCCTTGGAGGGGTGGTTGAACAGGACCCCGTGGAGAGGGCTAGTTGAACAGTAGCCGGTGGAGGAGCGATGGAGGCTGGATGAACAGGAGCCCGTGGATGAACACTCGCAGGTGGAGACTGGAGGAGGTCGATGGTGGATGAACAGTAGCCTGTGGAGGCTAGAGGAGGCCGACGGTGGAGATGAACAGTATCCCGTGGAGTCCCATTTTGCGGTATGCCACACCCCTCCCAATGAACAGGGCCCCCGTTTCGACCGTAGCGCTCCAACACAAGTCCGTTTCCTCCGTTTTGCGGTACGCCACACCCCTCCCGATCAACAGGACCCTATTTCAACCGTAGGAGGTCGAAGAGAAGTATGTTTCCTCTGTTTTGCGGTACACCAGACCCCTCCCAATGAACAGATCCTGTTTCGACCATGGCCGGTCGAACACAACGATGTTTCCTCCGTTCTATGGTACACCAGGCCTCATTTCGATCGGCTGTTCCGTCCAAGCCGGTTGGCTCCCAATGAACACCACATATTCCGTTGCCTCCCGATGAACACGACGCATTCCGTTGCCTCCCCATGAACACGACGACGATGCAGTTTCTTAGTTTTGACCCAGCCATGTACACGAGCCCTAGCCATACGTATGAACGAGTAGGCGTTCGAGACCCCGCCCGTCTGTACGTACGTGGCCGTATTTTTTGGCGTGTGTCTGTATGTACATGTACACGGTTTAGACGGGACAACCTGGACTGCTACGTGGGGGGCTCTACTATGACATATGATGCTACTTACTCGGTCATGGTTTATTGTTGTAGAGCGACCGATCGACCAGTATGTACGTACACGTTCCGACAAGACAGACAATGGTACGTACGCTTTGACCGGGTGGGTCCCAGCTGTCAGGGAGGATAAGGACGCACTTTCGTGCGTGCGAAGATATAGCTGCTGGGTCCCAGCTGTCAGGGGGGATATTTTGTTTTGCCCGTAATAAGGACGCACTTCCTTCCGTGCGAAGATGTAGCTGGTGGGTCCCAGCAGTCAGGGGGAGAAAACTATTTTTCAGGGTAAAAAGGATGCAGTTGCATGCATGCGTCCATGGGCGCGGTGCATCCCCACTGTCAGCCTCTCACGTACAGTCATCTTCCGAAGACTCTTAGTTGTTGACCGTGTTGACCACACCGTGCCGAGCGCACCATGGCCGATGGACGATGTCGAGGCCCCAGACTAGAATGACCCGGAGATGGGGAAGACGCGACAATGGAGTCGCAGATGGAGAGGAGTGGAAACTTGACTGGTTCGGGTGCGCGGCAGCACTGCCAAGGTGCCACGCACGGGAGACAGGAGCAAGAACAGAGGTTGAAGAAGGAGCACGATTGTTGGATTAACATCCAACGGTGCAGCTGCTACAATCATTTGTTGATTAAGTTGACAAAGCCCTGCGTACACGTCCGCTTAGTAGGCCCATAAGTGAGCCACCAAATCTGACGGGTTCCAGCTGTCAACGGGAGGAATAATTTTTTTCGCATAACAAGGAGTCACTTCCTTCCATGCGAAGATAGAGCCGGTGGGTCCCAGCTGTCAAGGGGAGGAAACATTTTTTCAGCTTAATAAGGAGTTACTTTCCTTGCGTGCGACCATGGACCTCGTGGGTCCCAGCCGTCAGGCTCTCCACGTACAGTCCTCTTCCGATGACTCTCATTTGTTGACCACGCCACACCGAGCGCAGCGAGGCGGTGGACAACGGCGAGGCCTCGGACGGGAACAACCCGGAGATGGGAAAGATGGCAGTGGAGTCGCAGATTGAGAGGAGTAAAAGGGTTATAACTGGTTTTGGTGCTGCGTGGGGCTGCAGTCAGTGGAGAATAACAGGAGCCGTGGAGGGGTGGAGCGATAGCCTAGCCGGTGGTGGGGTAGCGCTTCGCAGCAATGCGTGCTAAGCAGAGCCGCTAGCCGCCGGAGGCCGGGCCAGGCGGTCCCGACGACGCTGGAGGAAGAAGACGAGAGATTGAAGGTGCATGCCGATCGTTGGATATAAATCCAATGGCTGTGGATGTCATAATCATTTGTTGACCAAGTTGACAATGCCCTGCGTTGGCTTCAACCTATTGGCCCACATGTTAGCCTGCAAAAATGTGGCATATATTTAACCCAAGTTTTCTAGAATGTACAGTCCATTTGCTGGGCTGGGTGAACAAATAATTTCGCGTCAATGCGTCCCATTTAATATTTTCTAGGAAATCCCAGCCCATTTGCACTTTCTTGAAATACACGAATTAGCTGGACTTGTTCTATATATAATGTTAGGTTAGAAGGAGCAATTAATATCAAAAAATAAACCGGAGCGACACATTTTTTATATATAAAATTAACAAATTAGCGAGTTATTGCTCAAAATAAAAACGAGGAGTTACTTTCCTAGCCTGTGAGTCAAAAACAACCAGGATTTTCCTTGCCAACTTCTGTTAAACATTTACTTTTATAAGTTAATAACACGTGGGATGTTTTTATAATGTATATATAAGTCTCTTTAAAATATATGATAATAGTAATAATATAAATATATAATGTGGTTAGAAGGGAAAACATAAATTGGACACAACATTTTTATTCTTATATATAGATAAGTAGAACAGAGATCTGCGTTTTATTAAAAAAATACATTGGGCTGCCGATCTTTAAGAAAAAGCCCATAGGCCGGCATGGACCTCAAAAAATAAGTTGAAACCACTGTCTCCATATGTCGTGGGCTATGCATGTTAAAAATCAAAACCTAGGCCTAGTTGATACTTGTTCGCCCTCTGGAAAAAAATGATACCACCTAGATCCCCGAGCGAACTGGATTAAAGAGGGGGCCGGCGGTGCGACTAAAGAAGCACATCAGGAGCGATTTTTTTTCTTCAGTGGATGGCTCTCGATGGTGTTTTTTTACTTGCCTCTGCACCATACAACTTATTTTTTGCCTCCCAGTCCGTGGTGCATGATACGTCTCCAACGTATCTATAATTTTTTATTGTTCCATGCTATTATATATTCTGTTTTGGATGTTTAATGGGCTTTATTATAAACTTTCATATTATTTTTGGGACTAACCTATTAACCGGAGGCCCAGCCCAAATTGCTGTTTTTTTGCCTATTTCAGTGTTTTGAAGGAAAAGGATATTAAACGGAGTCCAAACGGAATGAAACCTTCGGGAACGTGATTTTCGGAACAAACGTGATCGAGAGGACTTGGAGTGGACGTCAAGCATTCAACGAGGAGGCCACGAGGCAGGGGCGTGCCTACCCCCCTAGGCGCGCCCTCCACCCTCGTGGGCCCCTCGTAGCTCTCCTGACCAACCTCCTTCGCCTATATATACTCATACACCCTAGAAACATCATATACGGATCCAAAACCCTATTTCCAGCGCCGCAACCTTCTGTACCCGTGAGATCCCATCTTGGGGCCTTTTCCGGCGCTCCGCCGAAGGGGGCATTGATCGCGGAGGGCTTCTACATCAACACCATAGCCTCTCCGATGATGTGTGAGTAGTTTACCTCAGACCTTTGGGTCCATAGTTATTACCTAGATGGCTTCTTCTCTCTCTTTGGATCTCAATACAAAGTTCTCCTCGATTCTCTTGGAGATCTATTCGATGTAACTCTTCTTTTTGCGGTGTGTTTGTCGAGATCCGATGAATTGTGGGTTTATGATCAAGATTATCTATGAACAATATTTGAACCTCCTCTGAATTCTTTTGTGTATGATTGGTTATCTTTGCAAGTCTCTTCGAATTATCAGTTTGGTTTGGCCTACTAGATTGATCTTTCTTGCAATGGGAGAAGTTCTTAGCTTTGGGTTCAATCTTGCGGTGCTCGGTCCCAGTGACAGTAGGGGAAACGTCACATATTGTATTCTTGCCATCGAGGATAAAAAGATGGGGTTTATATCATATTGCATGAGTTTATCCCTCCACATCATGTCATCTTGCTTAAAGCATTACTCTGTTCTTATGAACTTAATACTCTAGATGCATTCTGGATAGCGGTCGATGTGTGGAGTAATAGTAGTAGATGTAGGTAGGAGTCGGTCTACTTGTCACGGACGTGATGCCTATATACATGATCATACCAAGATATTCTCATAACTATGCTCAATTCTATCAATTGCTCGACAGTAATTCGTTTACCCACTGTAATACTTATGCTATCTTGAGAGAAGCCACTAGTGAAACCTATGGCCCCCAGGTCTATTTTCTATCATATTAATCTCCCGTCAACAAGCTATTTCTTTCGCCGTTTATTTTGCTTTCTTTACTTTTAGTCTTTATCATAAAAATACCAAAAATATTATCTTAGCATCTCTATCAGATCTCACTTTTGCAAGTGTCCATGAAGGGATTGACACCCCATTTATCGCGTTGGTTGCAAGGTTCTTATTTGTTTGTGTAGGTGTGTGGGACTCGAGCGAGGTCTCCTACTGGATTGATACCTTGCTTCTCAAAAACTGAGGGAAATACTTACGCTACTTTACTGCATCACCCTTTCCTCTTCAAGGGAAAACCAACGCAGTGCTCAAGAGGTAGCAAGAAGGATTTCTGGCACCGTTGCCGGGGAGTCTACGCACAAGTCAAGACGTACCAAGTACCCATCACAAACTCTTATCCCTCGCCTTACATTATTTGCCATTTGCCTCTCGTTTTCCTCTCCCCCACTTCACCCTTGCCGTTTTATTCGCCCTCATTTTTCGTTCGCCTCTTTTTCGTTTGCCTCTTGTTTGCTTGTGTGTTGGATTGCTTGTTTGTCATGATGGCTCAAGACAATACTAAATTGTGTGACTTTACCAATACCAGCAACAATGATTTTCTTAGCACTCCGATTTCTCCTCTTACCGATGTTGAATCTTGTGAAATTAATGCTGCTTTGTTGAATCTTGTCATAAAAGATCAATTCGCCGGCCTTCCTAGCGAAGATGCCGCTACCCATCTAAATAGCTTTGTTGATTTGTGTGATATGCAAAAGACGAAAGATGTGGACAATGATATTGTTAAATTGAAGCTATTTCCCTTTTCGCTTAGAGGTCGTGCTAAAACTTGGTTTTCGTCTTTGCCTAAAAATAGTATTGATTCTTGGAATAAGTGCAAAGATGCTTTTATCTCTAAGTATTTTCCTCCCCCTAAAATCATCTCCCTTAGAAACGATATTATGAATTTTAAGCAACTTGATCATGAACATGTGCACAAGCTTGGGAGAGGATGAAATTAATGATACGTAATTGCCCTACTCATTGTTTGAATTTGTGGATGATTATACAAAATAATTATGCCGGATTGAATTTTGCTTCCAGAAATCTTTTAGATTCGGCCGCGGGAGGCACTTTTATGGAAATAACTTTAGGGGAAGCCACTAAACTCCTAGATAATATTATGGTTAATTATTCTCAATGGCACACCGAAAGATCTACTAGTAAAAAGGTTCATGCGATTGAAGAAATCAATGTTTTGAGTGAAAAGATGGATGAACTTATGAAATTGTTTGCTAATAAGAGTGTTTCTTCCGATCCTATTGATATGCCTTTGTCTACCTTGATTGAGAATAATAATGATTCTATGGATGTGAATTTTGTTGGTAGGAATAATTTTGGTAACAATGCTTATAGAGGAAATTTTAATCCTAGGCCGTATCCTAGTAATTCCTCTAATAATTATGGTAATTCCTACAACAACTCTTATGGAAATTTTAATAAGATGCCCTCTGATATTGAGACTACTGTTAAAGAATTTATGATTTCTCAAAAGAATTTCAATGCTTTGCTTGAAGAAAAATTGCCTAAGATTGATGAAGTTGCTAGAAACGTGGATAGAATTTCTCTTGATGTTGATTCTTTGAAAATTATATCTACTGCACCTCAGCATGATATCAATGAGTCTCTCAAAGCCATGAGAATTTCCATTGATGAGTGCAAAGAAAGGACCGCTAGGATGCGAGCTAAGAAAGATTGCTTTGTAAAAGCGTGTTCTTCTAATTTTTATGATAATAAAGATGAAGATCTAAAAGTTATTGATGTTCCCCCTATTAAATCTTTGTTTTGCAATATGAATCTTGATAATTATGGGACTGGAGATGAGTCAACTTTAGTTAGAAGGCGTCCCAAAAATTCGGAGTTTTTAGATCTTGATGCAAAAATTGGTAAAAGTGGGATTTAAGAGGTCAGAACTTTAGATATCAATGAACCCACTATGTTGAATTTTAAGGAATTTAGTTATGATAATTGCTCTTTAATAGATTGTATTTCCTTGTTGCAATCCGTCCTAAATTCTCCTCATGCTTATAGTCAAAATAAAGCTTTTACCAAACATATCGTTGATGCTTTAATGCAATCTTATGAAGAAAAACTTGAGTTGGAAGTTTCTATCCCTAGAAAGCTTTTTGATGAGTGGGAGCCTACTATTAAAATTAAAATTAAAGATCATGAATGCTATGCTTTGTGTGATTTGGGTGCTAGTGTTTCCACGATTCCAAAAACTTTGTGTGATTTGCTAGGTTTCTGTGAATTTGATGATTGTTCTCTAAACTTCCATCTTGCGGATTCCACTATTAAGAAACCTATGGGAAGAATAAATGATGTTCTTATTGTTGCAAATAGGAACTACGTGCCCGTAGATTTCATTGTTCTTGATATAGATTGCAATCCTTCATGTCCTATTATTCTTGGTGCAATTATTGATATGAAGTAAGGAAATATTAGATTCCAATTTCCGTTAAGGAAAGGCATGGAACACTTTCCTAGAAAGAAAATAAAATTACCTTATGAATCTATTATGAGAGCCATTTATGGATTTCATACCAAAGATGGCAATACCTAGATCTATCCTTGCTTTTATGGCTAGCTAGGGGCGTTAAACGATTGCGCTTGTTGGGAGGCAACCCAATTTTATTGTAGTTTTTTTGCTTTTTGCTCCTGTTTAGGAATAAATCTTTGATCTATCCTCTGGTTAGATTTGTTTTTGTGTTTTAATTAGTGTTTGTGCCAAGTAAAACCTATAGGATCTTCTTGGATGATAGTTATTTGATCTTGCTGAAAATTCCAGAAACTTTCTGTTCACGAAAACAATTGTTTAAAATCACCAGAACGTGATAAAATTTTGATTTAAATTGCAGCAGATCAACAAACAAATTATTTAGGTCGTCCTATTTTGGAAGAATTTTGGAGTTCCAGAAGTTTGCGTTAGTTACAGATTACTACAGGCTGTTCTGTTTTTGACAGATTCTGTTTTTCGTGTGTTGTTTCCTTATTTTGATGAGTCTATGGTTAGTGAAATAGTTTATAAACCATAGAGAAGTTGGAATACAGTAGGTTTAACACCCATATAAATAAAGAATGAGTTCATTACAGTACCTTGAAGTGGTGTTTTGTTTTTTCTTTTGCTAATGGAGCTCATGAGATTTTCTGTTGAGTTTTGTGTTGTGAAGTTTACAAGTTTTGGGTAAAGATTTGATGGATTATGGAACAAGGAGTGGCAATATCCTAAGCTTTGGGATTCCCAAGGCACCCCAAGGTAAATCCAAGGATACCAAAAAGCCAAAGCTTGGGGATGCCCCAGAAGGCATCCCCTCTTTCGTCTTCGTCCATCGGTAACTTTACTTGGAGCTATATTTTTATTCACCACATGATATGTGTTTTGCTTGGAGCGTCTTGTATGATTTGAGTATTTGCTTTTAGTTTACCACAATCATCCTAGCTGTACACACCTTTTGAGAGAGACACACATGATTTGGAATTTTTGAGAATACTTTATGTGCTTCACTTATATCTTTTGAGCTATATAGTTTTTGCTCTAGTGCTTCACTTATATCTTTTAGAGCACAGTAGTGGTTTTATTTTATAGAAATTATTGTTCTCTCATGCTTCACTTATATTATTTTGAGATTCCTACAAAACAGCATGGTAATTTTCTTAAATTGTGAAATTAGTCCTAATATTATAGGCATTCAAGATTAGTAAAACCTTTCTTATAAGTGCGTTGAATACTAGGAGAAGTTTGATACTTGATAATTGTTTTGAGATATGAAGATGGTGATATTAGAGTCATTCTAGTTGAGTAGTTGTGAATTTGAGAAATACTTGTGTTAAACTTTGTGATTCCCGTAGCATGCACGTATGGTGAACCGTTATGTGATGAAGTCGGAGCATGATTTATTTATTGATTGTCTTCCTTATGAGTTGCGGTCGGGGACGAACGATGGTCTTTTCCTACCAATCTATCCCCCTAGGAGCATGTGCGTAGTACTTTGTTTCGATAACTAAAAGATTTTTGCAATAAGTATGTGAGTTCTTTATGACTAATGTTGAGTCCATGGATTATACGCACTCTCACCCTTCCACCATTGCTAGCCTCTCTAGTATCGCGCAACTTTTGCCGGTACCATACACCCACCATTACCTTCCTCAAAACAGCCACCATACTTACCTATTATGGCGTTTCCATAGCCATTCCGAGATATATTGCCATGCAACTTACCACCGTTCCGTTTACTATGACATGTTCCATCATTGTCATATTGCTTTGCATGATCATGTAGTTGACATCGTATTTGTGGCAAAGCCACCGTTCATAATTTTCATACATGTCACTCTTGATTCATTGCATATCCCGGTACTCCGCCGGAGGCATTCACATAGAGTCATATTTTTGTTCTAAGTATTGAGTTGTAATTCTTGAGTTGTAAGTAAATAAAAGTGTGATGATCATCATTATTAGAGCATTGTCCCAGTGAGGAAAGGATGATGGAGACTATGATTCGCCCACAAGTTGGGGTGAGACTCTGGACGAAAAAAAGAAAAAAAAAAGAAAAAAAAAGGCCATAAAAAAGAGAAAAGGCCCAAATAAAAAAATGAGAGAAAAAGAGAGAAGGGACAATGTTACTATCCTTTTACCACACTTGTGCTTCAAAGTAGCACCATGATCTTCATGATAGAGAGTGTCCTATGTTGTCACTTTCATATACTAGTGGGAATTTTACATTATAGAACTTGGCTTGTATATTCCAATGATGGGCTTCCTCAAAATGCGCTAGGTCTTCGTGAGCAAGCGAGTTGGATGCACACCAACTTAGTTTGTTTTGTTGAGCTTTCATACAGTTATAGCTCTAGTGCATCCGTTGCATGGCAATCCCTACTCACTCACATTGATATCTATTGATGGGCATCTCCATAACCCATTGATACGCCTAGTTGATGTGAGACTATCTTCTTCTTTTTTGTCTTCTCCACAACAACCATTCTATTCCACATATAGTGCTATGTCCATGGCTCACGCTCATGTGTTGCGTGAAGATTGAAAAAGTTTGAGAACATCAAAAGTATGAAATAATTGCTTGGATTGTCATTGGGGTTGTGCATGCTTAAATACTTTGTGTGATGAAGATAGAGCATAGCCAGACTATATGATTTTGTAGGGATAAATTTCTTTGGCCATGTTTTTTTGAGAAGACATGATTGCTTTGTTAGTATGCTTGAAGTATTATTATTTTTATGTCAATATTAACCTTTTATCTTGAATCTTTCAGATCTGAATATTCATGCCACAAATAAGAGAAATTATGCCAAGTAGCATTCCACATCAAAAATTCTGTTTTTATCATTTACCTACTCGAGGACGAGCAGGAATTATGCTTGGGGATGCTTGATACGTCTCCAACGTATCTATAATTTTTGATTGTTCCATGCTATTATATATTCTGTTTTGGACGTTTAATGGGCTTTATTATACACTTTTATATTATTTTTGGGACTAACCTATTAACCGGAGGCCCAGCCCAAATTGCTATTTTTTTGCCTATTTCAGTGTTTCGAATGAAAAGGATATCAAACGGAGTCCAAATGGAATGAAACCTTCGGGAACATGATTTTCGGAGAAAACGTGATCCAGAGGACTTGGAGTGGACGTCAAGCAATCAACGAGGAGGCCATGAGGCAAGGGGCGCACCCTCCACCCTCGTGGGCCCCTCATAGCTCCCCTGACCGACCTCCTTCGCCTATATATACTCATATGAAGTGCGTTATATCGACTAGATGGGGGTGAATAGGTGATTTTTATGAATTCTTCACTGAGGAATTTGCAGGTGAGGAAATTCCTTAGCGAAGAACTACTTGCAGCGGAATAAGTACTGAGAAGTAAACATAACAAAACACAAGCATGGTCATCATGATGAGATGAAGACAAGCACAGAGTACAGAAAGCGTAAACACAGGATAACAAAGGATGAAGACAACAGACTGTAGAAATTGGACTAAGGAAATTGAGAAAGTCTTCAGTCAAAGTCTTCAAACAGATATGAACAAACGCACAACACAGTAATGGGGAAATGAAAGAGTTGAGGAAATAGAACCAGTAAGCTTGGTGAAGACAATGATTTGGTAGACCAGTTCCAACTACTGTCTCAGTTGTACGTCTGGTTGGAGCGGCTAGGTATTTAAACCTGAGGACACACAGTCCCGTAACACAGTCCTCACTGTATTCTCCTTGAGCTAAGGTCACAGAAACCTCGCCCAATCACTCGTGGTAAGTCTTCAGGTGACTTCCAAACATTCACAAACTCGGTCACTCGGCGATCCACAATTCCTCTTGGATGCTCTAGACCATGACGCCTAACCGTCTGGAAGAAGCACAATCTTCAAAGGTAACAAGCATCAGATCCACGCAGGATCAATCTCTTCAGTGATGCTCAATCACTTTGGGTTTGTAGGTGTTTGGGTTAGGGTTTTCCTCACTTGATGATTTTCTCTCAAAGTCCTTGGAGGATGGGATGCTGACAAATGACAAGCGTCAGTTTCTCTCGGAGCAGCCAACAAGCTAGTGATTGTAGGGGGCGGCTATTTATAGCCTAGGCAGCAGCCCGACATGATAAGACATAAACGCCCTTCAATGATATGACCGTTAGCTGGGTAGATATTTTGGGACAGCTGGCGCATAGAAAGCAACAGTCGGATATTTGAGGCTCAAATTCCTCAGGGCTATCATGTTCCTCACTTGTAGGCAATCCGCACTGGCGAATTCCTAACTCCTCAGTCAGAACAAATTCCTCAGAGACCAGAAGAACTTCGTCTCTGTTATTGAAGAAATTTGACTGAACTGTATGAGATTTCCAATGGCTTCACTCGAAGGGATTGGTAGGTGTAGGACTTTGAGTGGAGCATCACTTTGAAATTTTTCCGTAGTATTCCCTCGACCCCCTTTAACAGTACGGTGTTTCCTATGACTCAAGAAAGAGAAAATGAAATTACGAAAACAAAGTCTTCACGCTTCATGTTCCTCGAGTGAATACCTAGTCTTCAAGGTCACACCAATTTCTTCACTTTCAAAGTCTTCAGAAATCCAAAGTCTTCAATCGAAGAACTTCATTTTTAGGGGCTGACTTTCTCTGTAAATATCAAACTCCACATAGACTTATAGACATGTGTACACTCATAAACACATTAGTCCCTTAACCTATAAGTCTTCAATACACCAAAATCACTAAGGGGCACTAGATGCACTTACAATCTCCCCCTTTTTGGCGATTGATGACAATATAGGTTAAGTTTTCAACGGGGATAAACATACGATGTGTAAATACTAAGATTGAGGAATTTGATTGAAAGATATAGAAGAACTCCCCTGAAGATGTGCATAGAGAGGAATTTGCTTTTGAAGCAATGCACACTTGAAGAGTAGAATCATGGAGATCTCCCCCAATATCTTGTATACACGCATTTAACATATAATATGGAGAATTTGAAATGCATGATGAAATATGGTGACTGATGAAATTCAACATGTGCACATAAACATTAACGAGGAATAAGCATGCAGAAAATCTCAGCAAAAGTATCAGGCCACCATAGAGTTTAAGTTTACAACTCGATCCAGCAAAGTCATCAGAAGAACGAGAGTTGTAACTTAGCAAAAAAGCGCCCATATAGGAAGACCCCCTTGAAGACTAACTCAAATTTCTCCCCCTTTGTCATCGATTGACCAAAAGGATTGAAAATGAGGACTAACGCCCCTGAAGAATATCAAGTTGATGAAGGAGCGCCAGCGTTGTTGGGGACGTTTGTTGTTGTAGGGCCTGCTGCAGTGTCTTCCAAGTCTTCATACTCGTCGGCGTCGCGTGATGAGAAATAGGAGCTTGCCACCAAGAAAGGAACCTTGACCTTCTTGTATTTCTTCGGTGGGGGTGCAGACCAGTCAAAATCCTCCTTGAGACCCATTTTCTTCAGATCTTCTTCACAATATACATGTGACAGAATAGCCCAGGTGCGACCAAAGATTTCATGGAGGTAGTAATGGTTTTTCTTCACTGCATTATGTGTAGCAGTCATGCTATGAAGAATAGAACCAAACTGATGCTTAACCCATTTATGGTTTCGATCCACCTTCTGGTGAAGACTAAGAAGCAGCTCACGGTCAGTCATCACTCTTGGAGCAGTGGCTTGAATATTTGGCTTGGATGCATGAGTAGCAGAATCATGAGTGGCACATTCATCATTGGTGGAATAAGATGCAGCTTTGCGAAACTGACCATCCAATGGACGAAGGCCTTCATCTATAATAGCAGCGGCCTTGCCCTTTTCATCAGCTGAGGAGAATGTCATTTTGAGGACTTCAATGGGGGGCAAGTAGCTGCAATGGTTTAGGGTGTCAGCCTTGTAGTTGAGTGAAGACCTTGTTCTGATGAATCTCATAATCCAAGGTGCGTAAGGCTTCAACTCAAACGGAGAGAGTGCAACATTTGCCAGAGTCCTCATGAAGAAATCATGATAGTTGACAAGAATGCCATGCATGATATTGAACATCTGATTCTTCATGATGCCTACAACTTCTTCATCATTCGAGTCGTGGCCTTTGATTGGACTGATAGTCTTCGTCAGAATGCGATAGACGGTTCTTGGTACATACAACAATTCCTTCATGAGGAATTTGGTCCTTGGGGCTTGACCTGGCTTCAAAGGCTTCATAAGCACTTGCATGTAATGAGCAGTGAGTTCTGGCTCCTGGTACAGGCAGCGAGCTCCTTCAATGGATGGACTGATGGGCAGGGCGTGAAGTAATTCAGAGGCCGGTGCCTTATAGTGAGTGTTTTCAGTCATCCAGTCCAACACCCAAGAGTTTATATCATCAGCATCGCATGTGATGTGCAAGGTTGCATAGAATTGAAGAATGAGTTCTTCATTCCAATCGCAAATATCCGTGCAGAAGTTGAGGAGGCCTGCGTCATGAAGCACACTGAGAACTGGAGTAAAACAAGGCATGGAGTCCATGTCGACGTGAGGAATATGCTCGTGGTCGAAGACTTTATCCTTGTTGAAGAGCAGTGAAGAATAAAAGTTTGCTTGGCTGGCAGTCCAGAAGCGCTTCCTTCTAAGACGAGCAGAGTCATAAGGATTATAATCAGTGAAGAACACATGCTCGCCGAAGAAGTCTTCAGCCTTGAATTTTTGTTTCTTCCAGAATGGATCCTTTGGCTTGGGCTGAGGAGTATCAGTCAATTGCATCACCACCTCAGGAATCGCAATCTCAGGTTCCACAGGCTGAGGAATTTCAGCTTCTTCTTCAGTGGCAGCCTGGGTATTCAAATCTTCATTTACATTTTATTCAGCACTAGTGGCTGGAATATCTTCATGGACAGACGGGGTTGCACGAGGTTCATCATTCGTACTTCAGTGTTGACGGGGACTGAGGAATTTGTTGAAGTGGTGTGAACAGAGGAGAGTTGGGGTGCTGACTTTCCCAAAAGTCATCAGTCAGCACTGGCGTTGTACACCCAATGTCCACATCTTCATCTTCACTCTTTTCTTCAATGCCGGCCTCTTCAGCAGTGAACTAAGGCATAGGCAATGAAATTGTTGGGGTTGAAGGGATTGCATCCCCTTCAATTTCTTCATCCAACTGCTCTGACGAAGCAGCAGAAGGAATCTCTTCATCTGATTCACTTGGAATCACATATTCTTCATCAAAAGTAACAAGGTCCTTTGATGGTATGGATTATACTGGAATGGCATCAATTGGATTTGCAAAAGAGCTGGTCAATGGCTTCATCTTCTTCGGAGCTGAAGAGTTTGATGAAGTTGATGCCTTCCTTTTCTTCATAGCTGCACGCTCTGCTGCCTTGGTCTTCTTCACATCTGATGCAGATGGAAGGATCAAAGTTGGTGTAGGCGCAGGAGGAGCAGAGGAAATTGGTTGAATTTCTTCCGGGGCAACTGCTGCAGTTCCCCTGACTTCTTCATTTTCTTCAGGCACAGCGGTTGAAGCTTCAGCTGTCCAGGCAATTTCTTCAGGCGCAACACTAGAGGTTGCCCTGGCAATTTCTTCAGCCGCTGGAATGCAGTCATCAGCTATAACGCCCACGATGCGGCTATATCTCCCACGTGTCGAGGCATGACTTGGAGGCATAACCGCATGGTGGTTTTGTCGCAAGAAGGGTCATCTTCACACAATCCCATGTAATGAACAAGAATGGGACAAAGAGTTGGCTTACAGTCGCCACTTCACACAATACATAAATTAAACATACATCATTGAGAGTACAATCGAGGTCCGACTACGGAACCAAAATGAAAGAAGACAACCCCAAATGCTAGATCCCGATCGTCCCAACTGGGCCCCACTACTGATCATCAGGAAACGAAACATAGTAACGACCAAGTTACTCGTCGAACTCCCACTTGAGCTCGGTTGCGTCACCTGCACTGGTATCGTCGGCACCTGCAACTGTTTTGGTAGAATCTGTGAGTCACGAGGTGTCGTGGAATTGTCACGGCAGATGTCCTCGTGCAAGGACTTAGTCGTGGAGCCATCGCAGCTAGGAAGCTTAAAGGGGTTAAGCGGGACAAAGGACATGAGGATTATACTGGTTCGGCCCCTTACAGTAAAGGTAAAAGCCTACGTCCAGTTGAGGTGGTATTACTTAGGGTTTCGATGACCAGGAGCTAAATTGCCCAGCTTGGCTATCGATTTGATCTTACTTGTCCCTGAACCGCCGCCAGGACGTCCCTTTATATAGAGAGGTTGACGCCCAGCGGCTCTCAGAGGCCCAGCCGGCTCATAACAGTGTCCGGCTCGGACTCTTAACTATCCTTGCCTTACACTACAAGTCTTGCCATAACGGCGGTTTATCACTACGGGCCTTAAGCCGCCTCCGGGTCTTAAGCCCATTACTGAACCGCCATCCTTGAGCTTGGTACTGGGCTTCACGTGATGATTATTATGAGTAACCCGGCCCCTCCTGGGTGGGTGACTCTAATGGTTATATCCTCAACATTAGGCCCCAGATTGATTTGAACCGGTTCATGTCAATCTTCAATATCTTTAAGAAAAAATCTTCTGGCTTCTGCTTGTGCGAAGGTTATAACCCGCCGTGACGTCATCTTCTGGATTCTTGGTAACCCGCCATGACGTCATCTTCCATTAAATTCATTTTTTATTCTGTCATATCCCAACGGATCTTATCTTAATGATCATCTCGAGAATCGAGGCGTTTATGCGGCAAGATAATCATGTCTTCAACCTCCTCGTTTCTCGCGTCCATTTACCAGACATCCCTTATAAATAGGGTCGGCCCATAAGCCTTCATCACTCTTCTCGATCCCTCGTCTTCTTCCTCTAATGCCCCAGAGCCCGAGCTCCGCCGCGCCCCTCGTCTTCATCAACCTCCGCCGCTGCATCACCCTGAGTCGGTCCAGAGAAACGGCGGCGACCTCCGCTGCTCATCGGCACCAGTAAATCTTTGCTACCCTGTACAGTAGATCCGCATTAGGGTTCCATGTGTTTCTTCCCTGTTCTTCGTAGTTTCATCTCGGTTTCTTCACAGTTCCTCCACCGAGGTTCCTTTTGATCCGGAAATGGCACAAAATTCCTGCGGTAGTAGTTTCTCACCCATTTTTTATGCTACCAGATCCCTCTTGCCCGCAAAAAGACCTCATTTAGAGCTTATGAACTTATGTGTATTAGTTTTTAGGTCTAGAAATTTTTCCTTCTGGACGATCGTTTGATCCAAAATAATCCCTGCAATCTGTGAAACTTGTTTGTGCAACACTTAGAAAAAAAACTGCATCTGTTAGCCATGGCGGCTCATATCACCGGCTTACAAGAGGCCATGCTTTGCGAAATTTCCGGCTCAGTCATAATAGAGTTTTAAATAACTTGAATTACTGATGATATCCACAGCGGCTTTAAATAACCCGACACAATTAGCCATATATCATTAGGCCCCTTCATAAGCCGCCATCGTGAATACTGAACTGAAATCTTCCTCCGGCTTAAATTTGACCCGGAAATTTTCTTTTGTCATAGGCTTTCGTCTTTCACAATGCCGCCCAAAGCTCCCAAAGCGCCCATTACGTGCAACTGGGTGAGATCCAACGTTACTGATAATACCTTAGATGACTTCGTGAAAATGGGTTACCTCCCTAAGAAGGAGGTCATGTACTATCGTGCCCCTAACCCGTCCGAAGAGAGACCTCAACCAAGAGATGGAGAGGTTGTTATATTTGCTGATCACATGAGCCGGGGTTTTGCACCTCCTGGCTCAAAATTCTTCAGAGATGTTCTGCACTTTTTCGATCTGCGACCTCAAGACATTGGACCCAATTCCGTGTCGAACATTTGTAACTTCCAAGTGTTTTGTGAGGTGTACGTTGGAGAAGAGCCCAACCTACTGCTTTTTAGGGAGCTGTTTTATCTGAACCGCCAGAATGAGTGTGCCAACGGGCCTAGCTTGGAACTTGGCGGAATTTCAATCCAACGACGAAGAGATTGTCTCTTTCCTTATGCTGAGCCGCCAAGCCACCCAAAAGATTGGAACCAGACATGGTTCTACTGCCAGGATACTTCTTCGGCTGACGAGAACCCTCTGCCCGGCTTTCGCGCCCTGCGTCTGGAATCAAATCACCCCTTGCCGGACAAATTATCTCAAGCTGAACGTCAACCACTTACACCACCATCAACAAAATCAAAGCTCTTCTGGGGAACGGCTTAAATGGCATTGATCTGGTCCGGGTCTGGGTTGCCTGGCGGGTGATTCCTTTAAGCCGCCGCCCCAGCTTGATGTGTGAGTACACAGGCCAGAAAGATGACCCTCTACGGCATAGTCCAGACGACTTACCTGAAGACGTTATTGATGACACAACCAAGTCGCTGCTGAACGAGAGCCTGGCAGATTGCGGGAGAGTGGGCTTAAGCCCTTTCTGGAAGACTAAACCAGCTCCTGCGGTAAACCATCGACCTGAATGCTTCTCCTTTCATTTTAACGATTTTGTCTTAGCTCACTAATCTTTGTTTTCCTTTACAGGCTAATGACAAATTCTGGAAGGTCAGATATGACCATGAAGCTGCTAAGAAAGCCAAGAAGGTTAAAAAAGCTGCCAGGAGAGCCGCTCCCTGCAAGAAGGGGAGCAAGCCTAGCGCCTCGGACCTGCTTCACCTGGAAGACACCTCCGACTCAGAGGTAGCCCTTGATTCTTTAGGATCCTTTTTAACCATCTTATTGACACTGATTATCAGCAGGAGGATACCGGAGCGAGTAACCCGGTGATTGAAGAGGTAACTATACTTTCCTCCGACTCGGAGCCCTTGCCAAGACTGAAAGTCCGAAGAGTAACTCGGAAAGTAAGATTTTCACATCCTTTAGCTTATCAAGATCCTCAATTTCTTTTGAAGCGACAGATTCATGAGAGTCGGAGGCAGACCCGGACCAGCAAGGATGCAGACCTCTCCTCCGGCTTACCCGAAGCATCAAGGAAGCTCCAGATCGAGGTTATCTCTGACTTATATCCTTTTCATCCTTTGGCGGGCGTCACTCGCCAACCACTCAATTCTTCTGATTCAAACTACCAGGGAACTTCACCTTCCTCCGGCGACTCAATGCAGTCTAGCTTGTCGGCCTTCAAGACCGCCCCTGGGTAATGATGATCAACTTACCTTGTGCTTATCTTACTCATGTTTTTGCACTAACTCTTTGACTTTCAGTGTACAAGTAAAGCCTAGCAAGAGGGCGAAGAAGAATAAGCCGGCCGAAGAGCCGGTCTTAACTGAACTTGAGGCTTCTGCTCCTGAGCCGCCGTCCATCTTAGCTCCTGAAACCACCACTACTCCATCTGAAGAACAAGTCATGGAGGGTTCTGATAAGCCGGAGATCCCCAGCCCGGCTCACCCGGCCGATGACCCGGACGTTGTAATCACCCGGACAGAGTTTGTCGAGCTGGGGAGACCTACTGTGTTAGCTAGATGCTCTGCCAAAGAAGAACTGCTGGAACGCTGCAAGGCCAGGCTGGATATCACTGACTATGCTAATTTGAGCATTGGAGATATTGTCTCCAGCTATGTTAACCAAGTGCACAACAGCCGGGACCTGGAAATTGACATGGTGAAGCAACTCCAGCAAAAATCTGAGGTATGATTCTCTTGCGTACTCCATAGTTACCCTTACCATGCCAGCCCCCAAGTCTATGACTTATGATAAAATATGTTGTAGACTTAATACCGGCTTAATAACCACTGCAAGAAAACCGGCTTATCTGGTACCACTCAAGGGCCGGCTTCAACAGCATAGTTCACCCAGTTCTTTCCTTACTTTAAACAAGTAGTTGAGCAACCTTACACATTAGCCCCCAAGTGCCAAGTACCTTTGCCTGTAAAGTGCTTGGGACTTATTTTCATAAACCGGCACTGTAAATAGAGCTTCTCAGCATACATTAGCCCCCAAGTGCCAAGTGTCTTTGCTTGCAAAGTGCTTGGGACTTTAATGTTGCATGATAATCACCTAAACTGTAACCCGGAAATTGTACAGGCTGCCTGCAAGAAATTTGAATCAGAAATCTTTGATCTGAAGAACCGCCTGAAGACTCAGGAAAGTGAGACCCACAAGGCCAATGCCAAATTTGAATTCAGTGTTTCTGCACAAGAGAAACTGAAGAAAAAATTTGAAACAGAAAGAAAAGCCTGGGCGGATGAGAAGACTGCCTTGCTCAGCCGGGCCGAACAAGCGGAGGCCGCTCTTACTGAAAGGACCGCCGAACTTTCCGGCTTAAAACGCCATGTGTCTCAGATGGTCTCCGCAATCTTTGGTAAGTTACTCTGCAAGTTTCTAACTAGTTTACACCATTCATTTCCCATAAACTTCACCATTGCCATCAGCTCACCTGATTTTGTCATGCAGGTCCCAGAAGTTCCAATCTCAATCAGAACGTACTAACCAAGTTGAAGGCGGTTTATACCTTGGTAGAGCAACTTTACACCGGGTCACAACGTTCCTTAGCCGTTGTGGCCCTATCAAATGAGGTTCCCACTCACCTGGCAGATGTACTCACGCGGCTTGTCGTACTTCCTCAACGCTTCCAAGAGCTGAGATGGGCTTCCGCAAGAGCCGGAGCTATAGCTGCTCTGAGCCGGGCCAAGGCGCTTCTACAGGAACTAGACCCGGCCAACATCGCTCTTGGATACCCCAGCCTGAAGGAAGATGGCACCCCCTTTGACCAGAAAGACTTCGCCGCCTGTGTGAAGAGCGTGCGCCCGATGGCCACCTTGATTGGGAATGACACAGACCTTACCAAGTATCAACCGGGCTATGACGCGGAGAATCAGAGGATCCCAACTCCACGCTATGAAGCAGTCAGCCTAATCCCTCCGACTCGTAAGCATACCTTCGCCCCGGAAGTTGACCCGGCCGGGTTAATTGATGATGAGGCTCAATTTGAAGCCTTGAGTGGCATTGACTGGAAATCATCAACCTTCCAGGTTACGGACACAGCCGGAGGAGTGGAGAGGGATGAGCCGGAAGCTTCAACCCAACAAGCGCTTTGATTTCTTAGGCGGCTCATGGTTGTGGCTGAAAAACAATGCCTCACCTTTTGGACTCGGGGAGTCCTGTAATAGAGTAGGACAAACACTTAATTTTGTCGTGCCATCGTGCACGTGAGCAGCGCTTAACTCTGTTGAAGTTGCTCTTTTATATTCCTCCGGGTTATGTTTGATCATTTACTTTCCTTAAGCTTAAAGAGCTGTCTTTAATTATCCTGTATAAAAAAACAAATCACAAGTTTGCAAGAATTCAGGTACACTTCCGGTTTATGTAACCCAAATAATGAGGTTGAGAACTCAACTCCGGTTCACCAGCGCCTATAATTCTTATTGTGTGCTATCAACATTATTAATCAATGTTAAGCCGGTGGAGTAAGAACCACCCGTGCACACTTTGGATATGATCAAAAGAACTTGTTGCAAACCAAAAGATCAAAAACTTAGGGGCTTCTGATTCGAATACGACCAGAGAACCGTCCCAAAGGGGTTAAGCTAAGATTCGAATGCGATCATATAGCCCCCAGTGGCTTTGGCGTTGCCGATCAAAAGGGTACCGACAGCTATGTTCTCTTTGGTTCGAATATGACCTGTGTTTGAACAGGAAGCCCCCAAATGACCTTACGAGTTGTTTAACGACGCTGATTCGAATACGATCCACGTCGGTTCCCGAAGGGGGTTGAGCTATGATTCAAATATGATCAAGAAAAACTCCCCAATGAGCTCGGCAATTTGCCAATCAAGTGGGTATCGACAGCTATGTTCTCTTTGGTTCGGATACGACCTATGTTTGAACAGGAAGCCCCCAAGTGATCATATTATCAACGGCTAGATTCGAATACGATCATAAGCCGGATCAAACTCCAAGTGACCATGTAATGTTGCATTGGAAATAACAATAATACATTTATCTTCGGAGGAAAAAAGGACAGAGGTCCTGCTATATTATTTATCATAATATATACATGGCTATAGAGATATGTACATTATGAGAGCCGGTGGCTCAAGTGTAATAAGGCCGAAGCTGAGCTATGTTCCACGGCCGACGGGTCTCTTCCTCCGACTTACATGAATCTTTGTGCTCCCGAACATCGATAAGGTAGTATGACCCGTTGTGCAAGTTCTTGCTGACCACAAAGGGCCCTTCCCAAGGCGGGGATAACTTGTGTGCATCTGTTAGATCTTGGATGAGCCAGAGCACCAGATCACCTTGCTGAAAGACCCTGGACTTAACCCGACGGCTGTGATAGCGGCGCAGGTCTTGCTGGTCAATCGCCGAGCGAGCTGCTGCCACATCATGCTGTTCGTCCAACAAGTCAAGAGCATCCTGATGCGCCTGCTCATTATCCGCCTCAACATAAGCCGCCACTCGAGGCGAGTCATGACGGATGTCGCTAGGGAGGACCGCTTCCGCTCCATAAACCATGAAGAAAGGCGTGTAACCCGTAGATCTGTTAGGAGTAGTATTGATGCTCCATAACACGGAGGGTAACTCCTCCACCCAACAACCCGGCGTCCGTTGCAAAGGGACCAAAAGCCGGGGCTTGATGCCCTTCAAGATCTCCTGATTGGCTCTCTCAGCCTGACCATTGGATTGAGGGTGAGCCACTGATGAAACATCGAGCCGAATATGCTCTCGTTGACAAAATTCCTCCATGGCGCCCTTAGACAGATTGGTGCCATTGTCAGTTATAATGCTGTGTGGAAAACCAAAGCGAAATATCACCCTTTTCATGAACTGAACCGCTGTGGCTGCATCACACCTACTAACTGGCTCTGCCTCAACCCACTTTGTGAACTTGTCGACCGCCACCAAGAGGTGGGTCTTCTTATCCTTGGACCTTTTAAAAGGCCCAACCATATCAAGCCCCCAGACCGCAAATGGCCAGGTGATTGGAATCATCCTCAACTCTTGAGCCGGTACATGAGCCCGTCGTGAGAACCTCTGACAACCGTCACATTTACTGACCAAGTCCTCTGCATCAGCATGAGCCGTCAGCCAATAAAAACCATGACGAAAAGCCTTGGCCACAAGGGATTTTGAGCCGGCATGATGGCCACAATCCCCCTCGTGAATCTCACGTAAAATTTCTTGACCTTCCTCAGGGGAAACACAACGCTGGAAAGTTCCAGTGACACTGCGACGATGCAGCTCGCCATTGATAATTATCATTGACTTAGACCGCCGGGTTATTTGTCTAGCCAAAGATTCATCCTCAGGCAATTCTCCCCGCGTCATGTAAGCAAAGTATGGCACTATCCAATCTGGGATAATGTGGAGAGCCGCCACCAACTGTGCTTCCGGGTCAGGAACAGCCAAGTCTTCCTCTGTAGGCAACTTAACAGAAGGGTTATGCAAAATGTCCAAGAAAGTATTAGGCGGCACCGGCTTTCGCTGAGAGCCCAGCCGGCTTAATGCATCAGCCGCCTCGTTCTTCCTGCGATCGATGTGCTCTACTTGGTAACCCTGAAAATGTCCAGCAATGGCATCAACTTCGCGGCGATAAGCCGCCATGAGGGGGTCCTTGGAATCCCACTTGCCTGACACTTGTTGGGCCACTAAATCTGAGTCGCCAAAGCACCTTACCCGGCTTAAGCTCATCTCCTTAGCCATCCGAAGACCATGGAGCAAGGCCTCGTACTCAGCTGCATTGTTAGTACAGGGAAACATCAACCGTAGCACATAGCAAAACTTGTCACCTCGAGGGGAAGCTAATACAACTCCAGCCCCCGAGCCCTCCAATTGCCTGGACCCGTCGAAGTGAATAGTCCAGTATGTATTATCAGGTTTCTCTTCAGGCACCTGCAGCTCTGTCCAATCGTTGATGAAATCCACCAATGCTTGAGATTTGATAGCAGTGCGCGGCACGTATTTTAGACCATGAGGCCCGAGTTCTATAGCCCACTTAGCAACTCTTCCTGTGGCTTCTCTGTTTTGGATGATATCTCCTAGGGGAGCAGAACTAACCACAGTGATAGGGTGACCCTGGAAATAATGCTTAAGCTTCCGGCTTGCCATGAATACCCCATAAACAAGCTTCTGCCAATGTGGATACCGTTGTTTGGACCCAATGAGTACTTCGCTGACGTAGTAAACCGGCCGCTGAACCGGATATTCCTTACCCGCTTCCTTACGCTCCACCACCACAGCCACACTGACGGCTCGTGTGTTAGCGGCTACATACAGCAATAAAGGCTCCTTGTCACAGGAGCAGCAAGGACTGGTGGCTCAGCTAGCTGTCTTTTCAAATCCTCAAAAGCAGCATTAGCAGCATCATTCCAGATAAAGTCATCTGTTTTCTTCATCATCTGGTACAGTGGCATGGCCTTTTCACCCAACCGGCTTATAAACCGGCTCAAAGCAGCGATGCGACCCGCCAGACGCTGGACGTCGTTTATGCACGCCGGCTTAGCCAGAGAGGTGATTGCCTTGATCTTTCCGGGTTAGCTTCAATGCCTCTGTGAGAAACCAGAAAACCCAAGAGCTTGCCTGCAGGAACACCAAAAACACACTTGGCCGGGTTAAGCATCATCTTGTAGACCCGGAGATTATCAAAGGTCTCTCTCAGATCATCTATCAAGGTCTCCTTCTCCTGGATTTAACCACGATATCATCCACATAGGCATGAACGTTGCGCCCAATCTGGTTATGAAGACAATTCTGCACGCAACGCTGGTAAGTCGCCTGTGCACTCTTGAGCCCAAAAGGCATAGACACATAACAGAAGGCTCCAAAGGGAGTGATGAACGCCGTCTTCTCCTGGTCCTTAACTGCCATTTTGATCTGATGGTATCCAGAGTAAGCATCCAAAAAGCTTAAACGCTCACAACCCGCCGTAGCATCAATAATTTGATCAATACGGGGGAGAGCAAAAGGATCAGCCGGACAAGCTTTGTTTAAATCCGTATAGTCCACACACATCCGCCAGGTGCCGTTCTTCTTGAGCACGAGCACCGGGTTAGCTAACCATTCTGGATGAAAAACTTCAACAATAAACCCGGCCGCCAAGAGCCGGGCTACCTCCTCACCAATGGCTTTCCGCCTCTCCTCATTAAACCGCCGGAGGAATTGCCTGGCCGGTTTAAACTTTGGATCGATATTGAGAGTGTGCTCAGCGAGTTCTCTAGGTACACCCGGCATGTCAGAAGGTTTCCATGCAAAGATGTCCCTGTTCTCACGGATGAACTCGATGAGCGCGCCTTCCTATTTCGGATCCAGATTGGCACTGATGCTGAACTGCTGAGATGAGTCACCTGGAACAAAGTCAACAAGTTTAGTCTCATCAGCTGACTTAAATTTCATTACCGGCTCATGCTCCGTGGTTAGCTTTTTCAAAGACGTCATATCTGCCGGGTCAACATTGTCCTTGTAAAACTTCAACTCCCCCGTTGCACAAACAGATTCAGCGTAAGCCGCGTCACCTTCCTCACACTCCAAGGCTATCTTTCGGCTGCCATGAACCGTAATGGTCCCATTGTGACCCGGCATCTTGAGCTGCAAATACACGTAACACGGCCGTGCCATGAACTTGGCGTAAGCCGGCCGCCCAAATAAAGCATGGTACGGACTTCTTATCTTAACCACCTCAAAGGTTAGTTTTTCCGCCCTGTAGTTGTACTCATCTCCAAAGGCTACTTCCAGCTCGATCTTACCGACTGGATACGCGACTTACCGGGCACCACCCCATGGAAAACAGTATTGGACTGGCTGAGGTTCTTATCAGTTAATCCCATACGACGGAAGGTCTCATAATAGAGGATGTTGATGCTGCTGCCTCCGTCCATGAGCACTTTAGTGAATTTATATCCCCCAACCTGAGGGGCCACCACCAAGGCCAGGTGACCCGAATTATCGACCCGAGGAGGGTGATCTTCCCTACTCCATATGATAGGCTGCTCAGACCATCTTAAATAGCGGGGAATCACCAGCTCAACAGCATTTACGGCCCTCTTATGAAGCTTCTGATCTCGCTTGCACAGGCTGGTAGTGAACACATGATACTGCCCACCATTGAGCTGCTTTGGATTGGTCTGGTACCCCCCCTGCTGCTGCTGATTACCCTCGCCAGACTGCTGCTTAAAGCCCTCTTGGAAACTCTGAGGATTGGGATTTGAGCCACTGCTCGGGCCATGAAAACCGCCGGCACTTGAGCCGCCGCCCGGGCCATTGTTGCCATTAAAAGTATTGGAATTTTTTATGGCCTTCATGATTGCGCAGTCCTTCCATAGATGAGTGGCCGGCTTCTCCCTAGAGCCGTGCCTTGGACAAGGCTCATTCAACAACTGCTCAAGCGTCGGGCCTGACCCGCCGGCTCGGGGAGGCGGTCTCCCCTTACGTCGGTGGTTGTTACCCTGTGAATTGGCGTTGGCCACAAACTCTATGCTGCCATCAGCCATACGCTTGTTACCTCCCTGGTTCGCCGGGTTATGCTAAGGGCCCTTGCCATTGCCGTTCTTCTTTCCCTTCCCTGTCCTTTCATCGTCCGACGCGGGATCCTTGGTACTATCAGTGTCGGCGTACTTGACCAGAGCCGCCATCAGCATACCCATATCATTGCAGTCGCGCTTGAGCCGACCGAGCTTCATCTTCAGGGGCGCAAAACGACAATTTTGCTCCAACATTAAAACTTCAGAGCCGGCATCCATCTTATCAGATGAATGTATTATCTCTTTAACCCGGCGAACCCAATGGGTTGTAGACTCGCCCTCTTGCTGCTTGCAGTTAGTCAAATCCACAATGGACATAGATTGCCTACATGTATCTTTGAAGTTCTGGATTAACCGGGCTTTTAGCTCGGCCCATGACCCGATGGAGTTAGGCGGCAGTCCTTTCAACCAAGTGCGGGCAGTCCCATCCAACATCATGGTGAAGTATTTGGCCATTGCCGCTTCACTAACCTCCAGTAACTCCATAGCCATCTCATAGCTCTCGATCCATGCTCCGGGTTGTAAATCAGCCGTGTAATTAGGTACCTTCCTAGGTCCTTTGAAATCCTTGGGCAAATGTTCATTACGGAGAGCCGGCACTAGACAAGGGACGCCTCCGGTCCTCGTAGGTATACCCGCGTCGATAGAAGCCGTCGGATAAAGCCGGAGGGGCTGGTAAGCCGTTCAACTGAGGCGCCTGCTCCGCCTCTTGCCGTGCTCTGTCTTGGTCTACCGCGTTAAAGGCTCCGTTATGAGCCGGGCCATGGCCCGCTGGCAAGTCATGGCGCCGGGCGTTGCTTGAGCCGGTCGCTGAGACCATGTGTCTGCTATAACTTGGGCTCCGGCCTGGACGAGGGGTTGAATGAATCCTGTCCCGGCTATATGAATATGCCTCCTGCTGCGCCAGAGCCGTCTGAAGAAGTTCGCTGACCCGGCGGGTTTCGATCGCCGTTGGAGAGTCGCCATCGATTGGGAGAGCCGCCAGACGCGCCGCCGCGGCGACCATGTTTTCCAACGGGTTGGCATAATGACCCGGTGGTATTGGCACGTACTGAGGCGGGGTAGTGCTCACACGAGGAGGCCCCATTACTTGCGGCTGAATTGGCGTTCCAGCCCCGGGTGCCGTGATCTCCGGCGGGTTACTGGGCCCTGCACCAGGCGTGTTTAAAAGGTTACGAGGATCATAAACCGGAGGGAGTCGAGATTGAGCCTTCTGATGCCCCCTTCTCATGATCTCGTTGGATGCGTTCTGATCCATCGTGAGCCGGAAAGACTACGCCTGAATCAGCTGAGTCTGGTCGTCGAGAGCCGCCCGCTCTGCAGCCATCCTGATCCCTTCCGCTGATAGATCTTCCTTGGCTCTCGCGATGTCCAGTTTTAACTGTGCCACCTCCGCATCATGTTGAGCTTGATCCGCTGGGGTGACCGTAGCGGTTAACAGGGATGTCATCTTGTCTGTGAGATCCATCAGCACCTGAGCCGGCGAGTGCGCAGGGCCTCCTGCCCCAGTGGCGGAGTTTTGAACTGGTTGTGCGCCGGCCATGAAGATTCCAACCCGGCTCGGCGGCTCAAAGGGGTCCGGAATACTGTCGCCATCGGAACAACCCCTGAGCCTGCCATCTTGAAGTTGATATAACGAGTTTGTCTCATCCGTGGACGACTCGCCGTCAGAGCGAGTGGCCGTCTCATCGCCAGATCCAGATCCTTCAGAAAGTTCTCCGTGGATGCATCCCACGAAAGCACGCTTCAAGGCAGGCAGAGTCCCGGCGGGTCTCGCACGCTGAGCCGTCTCGATGAGGTCGGCGCAGAGGTCTGGCTCAGGGCCCGGCTCGCCGATCTTGCCAATGAAAACGTGGATTCCGCCGAAGGGGACCCGATACCCGTACTCGATTGAGCCGGCGTCGGGGCCCCAGCTTGCATCGTCGATGTAGAGCTTGCCGCGACGACTCTTGGTCATCCGGCCCACAGCGTATCCCTTGAGCCCTTCGAAGCTGCCCTTCAAGAACTCAAATCCACCGTGCGCTGGCCCCACGGTGGGCGCCAACTGTCGTGGAATTGTCACGGCAGATGTCCTCGTGCAAGGACTTAGTCGTGGAGCCATCGCAGCTAGGAAGCTTAAAGGGGTTAAGCGGGACAAAGGACACCAGGATTATACTGGTTCGGCCCCTTACAGTAAAGGTAAAAGCCTACGTCCAGTTGAGGTGGTATTACTTAGGGTTTCGATGACTAGGAGCTAAACTGCCCAGCTTGGCTATCGATTTGATCTTACTTGTCCCTGAACCGCCGCCGGGTCGTCCCTTTATATAGAGAGGTTGACGCCCAGCGGCTCTCAGAGTCCCAGCCGGCTCATAACAGTGTCCGGCTCGGACTCTTAACTATCCTTGCCTTACACTACAAGTCTTGCAATAACGGCGGTTTATCACTACGGGCCTTAAGCAGCCTCCGGGTCTTAAGCCCATTACTGAACCGCCATCCTTGTGCTTGGTACTGGGCTTCACGTGATGATTATTAGGAGTAACCCGGCCCCTCCTGGGCGCGTGACTCTAATGGTTATATCCTCAACACGAGGACTCAGCAATCTCACACCCGCGAGATCAAGACTATTTAAGCTTATAGGAAGGATGGGGTAATGAGGTGGAGCTGCAGCAAGCACTAAGCAAATATGGTGGCTAACATACGCAAATGAGAGCGAGAAGAGAAGCAACGCACGACCGAGAAGCTAGAAATGATCAAGAAGTGATCCTGAAGCTACTTACGTTCAAGCATAACACTAGACCGTGTTCTCTTCCCGGGCTCCACCGAAAAGAGATCATCACGGCTACACACGCGGTTGATGTATTTTAATTAAGTCAAGTATCAAGTTCTCTACAACCGGACATTAAAAAAATTCCCACCTGCCACATAACCGCGGGTACGGCTTTCGAAAGATAATACCCTGCAGGGGTGTCCCAACTTAGCCCATCACAAGCTCTGACGGCCAACGAAGGATATTCCTTCTCCCGGGAAGACCCGATCAGGCTCGGAATCCCGGTGACAAGACGTTTCGACAATGGTAAAACAAGACAGCAAGACCGCCCGAATGTGCCGACAAATCCCGATAGGAGCTGCACATATCTCATTCTCAGGGCACACCGGATGGGCAAGACGTCGGGTTGGCATAGACCCTGGTTGCCCAGGAGGCGCCGGACATCGCCCAGGTTGGACCAGCACCCGAAGGAGCACTGGCCCGGGGGTTAAAATAAAGATGACCCTCGGGCTCGCGAAAACCCAAGGAAAAAAGGCTTAAGTAAGCAAATGTAAAACCAAGGTTGGGCCTTGCTGGAGGAGTTTTATTCAAAGCGAACAGTCAAGGGGGTCCCATAAACCCCCAACCGCATAAGGAACGCAAAAATCAAGGAACATAACACCGGTATGACGGAAACTAGGGCGGTAAGAGTGGAACAGAACACCAGGAATAAGGCCGAGCCTTCCACCCTTACCAATTATATAGATTCATTAATTAAATAAGAGATATTTTGATATCCCAAAATATCCATGTTTCAACATGGAAGCAACTTCATCTTCACCTGCAACTAGCAACGCTATAAGAAGGGCTGAGCAAAAGCGGTAACTTAGCCAAACAACGGTTTGCTAGGAAAGGATGGTTAGAGGCTTGACATGGAAATATGGGAGGCATGATAAACAAGTGGTAGGTAGCGCAAGCATAGCGATAGAGTGCACAACTAGCAAAGCAAAGATAGAAGTGATATCAAGGGTATGGTCATCTTGCCTGCGAAGTTCTCAGAGTTGCCGAAAGGTTGATCCTCGTAAGTGTTCTCAACAGGTTCATCGTTTACGTACACGTCTCCCGGCTCTACCCAAAGCAAGAACATAAGCAATGGAACAACAATCAATCACGGTGCAATGCACAAGCAACATGATGCAAAACATGGCATGATATGTGAGATGTGATATGCAATGCATATGCGTGCTCCGGAAGGAAAAGAAAGATCAAAGCATAAACTTGGCAAACCAAGTATGCCGCTGGAAAGATGAGGTGATTTCGGTCGAAATCGATATAAGGATCACCGGAAACGGATGCACGGTTTGCAAATGGCAAGCAAAACAAGGATGGCACAATTCTGCGATTAACAGCATGATGCCACTTAGCATGCAACAAGAAACTAAGCTACTGCACCCCAACACATCAACAAGGCATATGGCAATGATTTACTCAAGATGCTTGACAATACATGAACACTGAGCTACGGCTAAATCACATCAGAGCAAGTGCAAACAAGCATGGCAAAAGTGCAAAACATATCAGCTTCACAGACTTAGTGAAAATACTACTGAAGTACCCCAAAACAAGCATGGATGGATAGAGAATAACCATATGTTCAAAACATATATCCCACAGAGGGCGCTCCATAATTGCCAACATGGGCATGCATGGATAGAGAATAACCATATGTTCAAAACATCCTTACTGAAGTATCCCAAAACAAGCATGGATTTTGCTGTAGCATCAGGTTTACATGGCATAAAAATAACAGCAGAACAAAGACGTAGCAAAATCCTAAGACCCTGAAATCAGCAATATCACAAAGACTACTTTGCATGCTTGTGCTAGTCACCACAATGTTCAAAAAAATACATGGCAAGCACCCCCTGTAAAGATGGCATGACATAGATCAAAACACATGTAGAGCTCATGCCCATATGAAGCACACAACAAATGTGACAAAAATGACAAATCAACATAAACTGATAAGTAACAGGTGCTAACATTTTATAGCACTCTTGCATCAGTGATTTGGGCATCAATATGCACTCAAACAAGCATGCCACAATGGAACGAAATTAAGAGCACATCATGATGAACATTTTGATATATCACACGCACAAAACTGAGCTACGGATGAGAAGTTATGGCAGGTGGAACATAGCACCAGAATGCAAAATATTAGGGACTTAGACAAAAAAACAAGGTCAACCTCCTCAGATCCAGATCTGGCGCGGAGCTCGAGGATCGCCGGAGACTTCGCCGGAGCCGGGGCCGAAGAGAGACGGGGAGGACGCCGGCAGGCTCGAGGGCGGCGGAGGAGAAAGAGGCCGGAGGGAGACGGCGACGGGGAGGCATGCCCGCGGGGTCGGCGTGGTCGGGCCAGCCGGTTCCGAGCGCGTAGTTCGCCGGAGTTCCGCTGGCGGGCGGCAACCGGACGGCGAGGCGGCGGGGCGCGGAGGAGCCGCGGAAGCGGCGCAGCGCGCGCGGGTGGC